>NC_081411.1:442633360-442808360 GCF_030272615.1 Cryptomeria japonica | reverse complement strand
GTCCTAGACAATCCAAGCACAAAGTCCATTATAATATCTTGCCAATGTATATGTATATACATACACACTCACACACACTCACACATTTGTGTGTGTGTGTGTATCTATATATATATACACACACACACACATGCACACACACATGCACATATGTATATGTATATGTATGTATGGATGTATGTGCATATATGGGTGTATGTGTACACATATGTGTATATGTATGTGTATGTGTATGTGTATGTGTATGCATATATATGTGTGTGTGTGTATGCATGTGTATATATATATGTATATATATATACATATATATACACACACACACATATATGTATATACATACATATATATACACACATATATAGACACACACACACACATATAGACATAAACATATATGTATACATGTGTATATATACATATATGCACACACACACATATATATATATATACATATACATATCTATATGTATATATACATGTACACACACACACATGTACACACATATATACATATGTATAAATATGTATATGTATATATGTATACATATGTATATGTATATTATATGTATGTATACACACACACACACACACACACACACACACACACACACACACACACACATGTATATGTATACACACACACACATGTATATATGTAGATATATATATACATATATATGTATATGTATGTATGTATATACACATATACATATACATATATGTGTGTGTGTATATGTATATATACATATGTACATGTACATGTATATGTGTATATATGTATGTATGTATGTATATTTATACATATGTATACATATATACACACATATATGTATATATGTATGTATGTATATATATACATATGTATACATATATACACAAAAAAATTGTTTCCTTTGTTCTCACTCCTCCTTTCAATTCTCTGTGCCCCCCCTTCATTCTCAATCCTTCTTCCAACTACCTCATTGGTCCCATTAATGTTTTCCCACTCGTGTTCAACCAGCCACTCTTTGCTACAATATTAATCCACATCAAGTAGATATCAATGATCGGTGGGCTTCCCATCGGGTATTGTCGATGCCACCATGTCTAGCTAATAGAGAAATCCACTACCACCTAAAACCTCCCACGGATCCCCATCATCGATGAGACACACAAGAGTCAAGGAGACTTGACAAAGGTCTCACCGATGAGGTAAGACGTACTGCCACACTTTCTCAGACCCAGAACACTGAGACACACACACACACACACACACCTCGCTCATCGAAGAGAGATCATATCATCAGAGAGATAGGAAAGTTGTCTTTTCAATGCACCATGGTCTCCTTGACACAAATGTTTCAAAGAGCCAATGATTCATAAGGATATCATTGAAGAGAGAATATGCCACTAGTGAGACATGGAAATTGTCTCATTGATGCAACATGTCAGCTTAATGAAACATGCAAACCGCCAAATTGGCAAAGTAAAGGTGCGGGATTGCAATTCACTCCCACGGATGCTCTTGCATCAGACACTCGGGGTAGAGAAAGAAAGTGCCCTGTCACATTGGGAAGTGAAAGCCAAGGCAACTAACCTTAGTTTCCAACAACCACGTTGAGTCATCGACCTACCATACCATTTGACTAGATACTCATAATACTACTTATTTCTAGTGCTTTTTCTCACTTTTTAATCTAAGATTGGCTCCATTTTCTCCTTCTTTGTAACAGTCCAGTGGTGCTCTTGTAGGCCCTTCTTGATTCTTATTCTTCTGGTACTCTATTAAATCAACATTGTTAAATATTGGTGAGATATTCAAATCACCTAGCCAGTCAATCTCGTATGTGTTCCCAGATTCATGCTTGTGAATAATCTTACAAGGTCCAAATTTTCTCATCTTCAATTTCTTGTAAGTTCCAATTGGAAATCTTTCCTTTCGCAGGTGTACCATAGCCTCATCCCTAACTTGGAACTCTTTATGTCTCCTCTTTTTATCACCCTTGGCTTTGTACTGAGAATTCACCCCTTTAATGTGTTTTCTCACCTCTTCATGTAAGTTCTTCAAGTGCTCAGTGAAATCTTCAACTTTAGCACTCTTCTTGTCTTCACCATCAATCTTCCTTAGTTCTAAAACATTCCTTGGGATTCTTCCATAAAATATCTAAAATGGTGTCTTACCCATACTTTTGTTCACCGAATTGTTGTGTAGTGCTCGCTCTCTTTGGGCTTTCCAGACTCTATGGTTTTGTGTTTCTTATTGGCTTAGACCGTATATGTTGTTGGTTTGGTTATGACTCTAGATATGATGCAATTTATGTCTCATGAATTTATATGTGGTTATTTATGTTTTATGCTCCATGGATCGTTGAATGATGATTTACATGATGAAGGATATGATGTGATTATATAATGTTATTTATGATGATGGCTATGATTTTTTTTTTGTGCACACGGAATTAATAAAGAAATAAATTAAAATAAAATTAAAATAAAATTAAAATAAAATTAAAATTATAGCAGTGGAGAGGGGAGTTATGAAAGATGGCTATTTTTGGGGGTAGTGGAGATTTTGCAAGGGGGATTTTATGGGGTGTTGCTTTTTTGGACAAGGATCGTTGATTTTTTTGAAAAATCAAGAGGGAAGAAATCCTTCTTGAAAAATTTCGGAAGATCTTGTTGGGGATTTGAAATTGAATGGTGGATTTTTTTTGGGTTTTGGGCATTCAATCTGAAAATTAAAGGGGCTCTTGAATCTGGTGATTGGAAAATAATCGTGGATTGGCTGCAACACTGGAGATTTCCTCCATTGAGCTTAGGAATCCAGGTTGGAACTGTTCTTTGTATTTGTTTACTTTCTGTAGACTTAAATGGTTAATGTTTCAATAGGATTAAAATTTAAGTATTGTTTATTTCTCTCTCTCTATATTTGTTCTTTTTCCCCAATTCCTTGCCTCAGTTGGATTGAAATATATATGTTTGTTCATTAATGTATTGTTCGACCGTTCTATGTGTTGTCTCTTCAAAATTCTATCTAATTTTGGCTCACCAAATGTATATAGTCGGTATGCATGCTTTTATCCATGTTGGCTTCTGAACAACATTAGAATGGCTTCACCCTGTATAACCCCCTTTTGCGTTGTAATTCTCATAGGTTCTAGGCTTGCTTATGGCTCTCCTTAGAATTCGATTATATAAATCGACATTCCTATAGTTTTTCCTTTGCTATGTGTTTGCTTCTTGTAGATTCTTATTGTTAAGATACCTTTATTGACCCATATTATAACCGACATACATTCTTTTTAAGCAATTGTATAAATTTGTATTCATGCTTTTTCTTAGGCTAGGTTTTGTGCATGGTGCGTTGTTCCAGTCATTTGACTAATAGTATGCACTCTTTTATCTATTGATTATTAAAATCGATATGTTTTATTTCTACTACCTATTTTAATCGGTATACACTCCTTATTTATCAACTGATATAATCGAGACTCATTTCCTCTTGTCTAACCGATTGAAATACTATGAAACCCAACTCATTACTTGGTTTTTTTTAGTCGTTTAGAGTTTGTGCTAGCTTAGTTGATTGTTCTTTTATCCATATGATTTCTTAGTATGGTCAGTAACTTTCCTTTTCGCTAACCGATTGATTATCAGTATCCATCCAATGTACAATGTTGTTTTGCTTTTATTTGGTATTCTACTGTTTACTGTCATGAATCAATATAGGCATGTATTCATTTCTTTTGATATCGTAGTTGTACGCCTCTTAACCAATTCATTTCTTTCTCCCCTAATCTTTCTATGAATTGCATTGGTTAATATTTTGATTTGCATGTATATGATGTTGATTTGTGTATGGAGCTTATCGACATGATTTCCTTACTTTATAATCGACATGTTTTATTGCTATTTAACCAAACTCTTTTACCTATGCGCATTCTTGTTTATTCGATTGGTATGATCGGTATGTAATGATCGATCAATACCCTCGGTATGCCTTGGATTTGAGATTTGACCAACTATTAAATCAGTGTGTAATGCCATGTCGTTGGCCTGTGTATTTCAATACCAACCCCTGTTCGGGTCTGGGCAATATACTTGATATATTCATTGGCTCCTTTTCAGTTTTGTATACATATATATATATATATATATATATATATATATATATATATATATATATATATATATATATATATATATATATATATATATGAACTTATTGATTCATTCATATAATTAGTTGTACATACTTAAATAATGATAGCCAGAAATTGGAAGAAAGGATTGCGATTTCTTAGAAGTATTGAAAGGCAAGATGTCAGTATTATTATGTAAATTATAAGTATCAAGTGGGTTATAGTTGGTTACTAATTGAGTAATTAAATTTATCATTATTTAAATTAAAATGATGTGAAGTGAAAAGTTAATTTATTTATAGTATGAAAATGTGGATTTAGTTCTCGGATGTTTGGCATGATGTGTCCATGTTTTGGTTTTGATACTTTCATGTGTTATGAAGATTGAATTTTATAATTTGGAGACACGAGAATGTTGTTTAAAGGTATTTTGGTTCCAGAGGCTAGGGGGATGTTGAGTCCATTTTTGTGTATGGGTATTCTTCTCTTGATGTAATTTGATTAGTGTCTCCAAATGTCTTTTAATGCTAGATGGTCATTCCTAGCCTACTGTAATTACTTCTTGACTGTAATCTTGTTCTAGCAAGTGAGTCAAGCCTTGATATGGTAGGGACCTTGTCATCTTGTGGCTTTTGGTGTCATAGGTCTTGTGATGTATTTTGGATTCCTAGGTGCAAGTCAAGAAGGAGTGACTCTCATTGAGGGTCGAGACCCAAAGAGGTTACCTGGGTAACTCAATGAGGGTTTTGTAATCAAGTGGAAACTCAAACTAAAGAACGTGGATGGGTGGCTAGATCACATTAAAAAGATTAATGGTTTCCTCTCTGACTCTCTGATGATTTTTTAGGTTTGAGGTAAGTAGAGAAGGCCTGGTATGGCATCCACCAATCTTGTCCCTTCAAAAGGTTGGTGTGGTCCACTGGTGTTTGTATGGGGGCCAAAGGTTGGTAGAGGTTACCAGGATAACCCAGGATGGGGGTTGGGACCTAGTGAAGACTCACTAGGGTAACCCATGACAACCTAGTGATGACACTCTTCCGTATTACATACCTTGTGGTCTCTTATTGTTATTTTCTTTTGAGTTGCTTTGGGCCTCTAGAATTGATTGGTTTTCTTATGGTTCTCTTGTGGTAGTAATCTTGAGAGTCTCATGTGAGTCTTGTATGTATCCTCGTATGCTTGCTTTCGTCTTGTGGGTCTGGCTGATATCTTCTATCACAAGGGTTGGACCTAATGGTACCACATGGTTGGGAGGAGTGCTTTTTGCACCCATTGGTTCTTGTTCATCTTTCATCATGTTCGTGATGGCTCGAGTGAAGATTGAAGAATTTCTTGATGGATCCATATTTATGTACAAATTTTATTATTGCTCTTTTGGAGACTATATCCTTATGGATATAATGTAATGCAATTGATGATTATATGTATTTTCTTTGACAATGTATTATGTATCATGAACTTCGTAATAATCAATGTTACATTATTTAAATATTGATTCTTATGAATATGTATGTTGGGTTAATTTGGTAATGCTTGAGTAGCGATGTTGTGGGGCCTTGAGGACTATTGTTAGCTATTATTTGTTCATCCTATTATTTTATCATATTGTGTCATGTCACTCAATGCATATGTATGGTTTATCTCTTTTTAAAAAAAAAATATTCACATTTTCCTTGGTTTAATTTGATTAAGTTCTCTGGGCCTCATAGCGGGGGCGTTACACTTGGTATCAGAGCCCATATTCAAACACTAGGTTCTCTTGGTGTTCTTGGGATCTTTTGTTGCTTTTATGTTATCTACGTGTGCTTAATTCTTGATGTAAGCTTTCCTCTTACGTGTTGTTGTGCTATCCAGAAGGATGTCGAGAGATCAAGGTAGAGGTCGTGGAAGAGACCGAGGTAGGGGATGAGGCAGAGGGGTCGCACCTAACAATACCCCTTCATAGAGTTCCCAAGGGGATTCTGGGAATCAGAACTAAGCTCAGTCAGCATCAACAGGACCTTAGTTGCATATTTTACTTGAGAAACTCCTTGACTGATTGAGTCATCGCTAGGAGGATAGGGTTTGTGAGAGTTTGTTTGTGAGGCCTCTTAATGACATGACTGAACGAGAGGCTTCATACATGAGGGATTTGATGAGGACTCAACCTCCTAAATTCAATGGTGTCGGTACTGGTCTTGAGGTAGAAAATTGACTGATAGAGCTAGACTGATGTTTCGCAATGCATCCTTTTAGTACCAATACTAAGGCTAAGTGTACAATTATGCATCTAAGGGGTTTCGCATCCACATGGTGGCAGAGGAACAAAAGCTTCTTTTGGATATTGGTACTGTTTCTTGGGAGATGTTCTTGGAATGTTTCCGGGCTCATTTTCTATCTGATCATTAGAGGCAACATAGAGCAGATGAGTTCCATGATTTGTGATAGTTAGCCATGTCAGTTGAAGTACGAGCATCATTTCTATGAGCTCAAGAGATATGCAAGAATTGGAGATGATGAGGCCATGTTAGTTCAACACTTTTTCAGAGGCCTCAATGCTCGAATTAGTGGAGGTGTGCGGGTTTTCAAACCTAAGACCATGGAGGTTGCAGTTGAGAAAGCCCGTTTAGTAGAGGAGAACCTTTCTATGGAACTTGGGGGTCACACTGGTGTGCAGATTGGTAGTGCACCCACTGGAGGTCAGATTTCTAGAGCAGCACAGTCTCAGGGAGCAGGATCTGGTGGGAAAGGTCGTTGATGTTACAACTTGCACCATTTAAATTCTTTTCATTATCGACTCGGGGTGTGTCTAAAAGTTGTCTGTGATAAGGAGGACTCAATTGGGGGTTTTGCACTATAAAATAGTGACTGGAGTTGGATCATGCTTTGTGAGGAGCTGTCAGTATCTATCTGGAACTATTCCTATGACTGTGGTTCATAACTAAAAAGACACTTTGCTAATTTAAGCCATAGAAATCAACTATCTTGTGAAGAATTCAAATCTCACACCAAGAGTCTGAACATAATAGAGTTTAAGATATAAATCATGGAATTATCTAATCACAAACTTAAATAACTTTTATCTTCCTATGAAATGAAATCTACAGCTAAGTGGCAGGAAATAAAACCTATTTTATGCTCATTGAAAATGAAATCTAAATTACGTTTACAGGAAATAAATCTAAATTATAACTGCAGAAATCAAATCTATTAACAAACAACTAAATTCCATGAGTTAACTCAACAATGCTTTTGCTCTTTTATTAGTTCCAAATTCATCATCTTACTAAAATCAGAAACTAAATTCATTTGCTAAAAAGAAACTAAATGACAGTAAACAACTAAGATTTCCTAACATGCACTTATCGAAACAATCTCCGAGTGAAAATTAAAACAACTACAAATTTTGAAATTCATTACTCAATTTAATTAGGAATGCATTACCATGGAATTTGAACAATGTGAAATTAATTTCAATACACAAACTAAGCATGTGAAACAACACAAGGATCACCTCCCTTTAGTTGAACGGGCCCTGCTCTTCCTTTGGTGGGATCCTAAGTACAAGAATTCTTAGATCAACTTCTAAAAATCATTTAACTCTACTTCCAATAGGAAGTAAAAACATACTTGTTGATTACAAAATGTGGAGCTCTACCGCTGGCTAACTAATTGACTAATTTTCCTATAACATTCTATAGAACTAAACGAGATATTTATACATATCTTTTATTCAAATTCAAACTACTGTTACCCACTTAAAACAGAGTAACAGATACAACTAAACTGGAGAAAACTTAACATCAGACTAACAACTTCAGAAGGAAGTTAAAGTTCGAGAGACAACTGATAAAATAGACATAAGGAAGATCGAGAGGATCTTCTATCTAGAATACTTCAAGAGCCGTCATCATACAGGTGGCAAACAAACTGGAGTTGGCTGTTGAATCTACTTGTTCTCATAAAACATATTCAAAAATACATTTATGAAGATTAAACAGAAAAAAGAAACACAATCTTGGATATCGTGGCATTTATACTTGCAAATCAATAAAAAAGCAAAACATTTAAGCAAAAGATATCATTCCTAATATTACTTCTAATAAGAATAATATAATAGAAAAAATGAGTAAACATGCAAGTTATAACTATACTGCCAGACATATTAGTTCATAGATAATTAAAAGTTTAAACCATAAAGTATGATTAAAAGTGTAAAGATGAGTCTCTCATCATTCTCCCCTTCCTACTTCTAACAATGTCCTCATGGTTGATCTTGTAAGTTCCTATTCTATCTTTCAATCCATAAAGTCAAATCTAACTTATTAAAATTGTATTCTTGGTACTTCCTGGGGGGTACATAGCCTTTCCATCATTCAACTTCATCTGTCCATTCCTTGAGAGCTACCCCTACAAATTTGGCTGGTCCATCAAGCTATGGTACTGACATAAGGATTAATGGTGGTCTGAATCTCATTTTGACCCACTCTATCTCTTGTTCCTCCATTATCCTTATAATTGATCTTACTCTATTAAGACTTCAAGTAATTTTAGTGGGAGAAACAGGTTCTCGTCTCCTTAGTGGAACTAGAATAGTATTATACCTGACTCTTGTTGCTTGTAGTGCTCTGTAGGAAGCTGATTTTGAACACCTCGAAATGCATGTATATTGGCCTCTAAATTTCTAGCATATGTGGGTTGCACCTGTTGTAGTTATGTTATTGAAACAAACTTTGATCGGAAAGCTGAAGAATTTGGTGTTTCATCCCTAATTGGGAGGCCTAGTTTGTTTTGTGCTTCTATGTACTGATCCAATCTATTATCCCAGTCCACCTGATTATGCAACAAGGACACAAATGCTCTACTTGAACATACCCAACATAAATATTCAAAAAGGATTGATAATAGTGGCCCAACAAAAATATGTGCAAGAAAAATTCACACATTTGGTTTTGGTACATGGGATGACTTCTGTAAAAATCTTCTAGAAATTCATAATCATCCTCATAGTTTGTCTTCCTGTCCAAAACCAACTGGTTTATTTTCCACTAAAGGAATTTTCACAAAGAAATAGAGAGTACAGTCTAGAAGGTTTTCTCATTGATAATAGAGCCGATGAAAGTTCTGGTATCTGCTCTATTCATTGAGTTGCTTTGTTCTTATGTTCTTTCTCTTCTTCCAATTGCTTTGTTAATGCAAAATTTTCTTTCTTCAACTTATCAATAATCAAGGAAATTTCTCACAAAAGAGAAAAGGAAGCTAATGCTCCCCGAGTAGGTGCTGGCAGTTTTTGATTCCTTATTTGATGTTCTTTTATTGCCAATTCTTCCTTTAATTTCAAGATTTCCTCATTATTTTGCAATAGTTGAGCAGTGGTTTAATTTAAGGCTTCTTCAGTTTGTCCTATAACCCTTTTCCAATTTTCCTCTTTTTGTTTGGCAACTCTTTGTTCTATTTCAATCCTCAAAGTAGCTTTTATGATTTGTTCATTATTTTTTTTAAACTTCCCTCCATAAAACTTATTTTCTTTCATGCTTCAGAAAGCTCTGTTTCTAGTCTAGACATCATCATGGCCTTAAGTAGCTCGACATATTCTTCCTCCCTTCCTTTATCTACAATTTGTGGCCTTTCTTCTTCCACTAGAGTTTCTTTTCCTTCTCTTATAACAAAATATGAAGGAGATGGGGGTGACTGAGTTTCAAAATCATGAGGAGGGGATGAATATATTTGAGCTACCTCAAATTCTTCGTGAGATTCTAAAATTTTTGTATCAGCTCTAGAGGGTGTAGAAGAATGAGGAGACTTTTGTTCTTCCTCATCATCAAGATAAATTATTTTGGGCGAATTTTTTTTAGGAATTTTCTCAGCTTCTTGTTCTTTCAATGACATATTGTCAACACTTGGTTGACTAAGTTCAATAGACATAGAGGGGTCTATATCAACAACATTAGGTTGGGTCTGAGGGTTTGATAGAGAAGGGTTATCATCAACAGAATATGTAGCAACATGATTCTATTATGAGGTATGCTGAGTAGGTTCTTCAAGGTTTGCTAAAGAGGGGTCATCAAGAGCACTACCGGTATTGGGAGGAAGACTATGTTCATCATTCATTTTTGGTTGAGAAGCCTTTTGGGCAGAGCTACAAGTAACTCTATTTATTTTAGGCTCCTCACTTTGCAATCTTTCCTTTTTGTGTGATGGACCCTCTTCTGTAATTTTAATTTTTCTGGATGCCCCTTTTGCCCCTTTCTTGGAGGGTTCCCCTTTTTCTATTTTTAAGCCTTTCAACATTGACTCTTTCTTGGTTTTATTAATAGGTGAGGACATGAATTCTAACAATTTTTCTTTTCCCGCTTCCTTCTTTAGAAAATAATGTTTAACAATAATTTGGATTAAACCAGGGTATTTTATGTGACCATCTTTCCCATTTACCCTAGCTACCATAGAAGAAATTTGCAAAAATAGAAAAGATGGAAGATTAACCCAAGCTTCAAGTCTTGTATTTGCATACCTTAGGTGAATCAATAGTCACATTCTCGGGCCCAACACTGTTCCATACTGTCCTTCACAAGTGAAAAATTTTATGAGCTAAAGGACTGTTGTTTTCCATGGTTCATCCAAGCTACTTATGTTGATACCTTTTGTACCACCCTTGTGCACTTGTAAAAAATGCCTTCTCTCATTCTCTTCATGGAATGAATTAATTAGTTCAACAAAATTTATATGTCCTTTGTTAATTAGCTCACCTTTCATAGGAATCCTAAAATTTCACTTATAATCTGGGGAGTGACTTCAATTACTTCTTCTCCTACTCTAGTGACATTGACATGGAAATTTTTCACAAATTCTTCCACAATTATGGGCACATATCTCTCATACATTTTGATGAATTTTAGCTACCCCACTTCTTGTAATATCCTATCTATTTATGGGCCCAAGCTAAAATTCTTAGGTTCTACAATTCTCTTATTCCCCATTTTTAGAAAATTTTGCTCTTCTCAACTCTGTTACTGAACTTAGCTTTCAAAATGAGAATGAGATGAAATAATTTCCATGTTATGAATATAAATTATTTCAAAATGCTCATTAATTTCTTAGACACATGTTTCATTAATTTCATACAAAATTGGTCGATCCGCTCGCCATCATCTTGTACTTTTGCTTTCAAATTTGTTGAGTTGGCAGTGGTGGAGTATGTGTGATTATCAGTACAATCATTACTTTTTAGATTTTGAAATGACAACTGACGTCAATTCAATCTACCCCAAATCATTTCATCTTTTAAACCTTTACTTTTAATAATACTACTATTAATAAGCTGGCGGAAACTATACAAACAAAATTTATCATTCCTACACTATATCTACAAAATCAGAAAATAATATTTCGCAAATAATACTTATGATAAATGTCTACCTTCTAATCATTCAATGTATATTGGTAAGGAGTCATCATGCAAAATTGATCATCTTGCTACTAAAAAAAAGCAACGTGTTGATCAGGAGCTATCAGGAGTGTGAATATCAACATGTCAAGATGACAAGTTAATGAGGAATTATTCAGAGCTTCTTCTGCATGTACCAATAAAACATTAACCACAATAATTTTTTTTTCATCAGGAATCGTTAAGAGCAAGAGTGGTACAAGTTCAACAAAGAATTATTCTTGGTCTTTGAAAGCCATTAGGAGCTGTCACGATCCAATAAAAGCAAATTGTAGTTGGTCAGAAAAAAGCCACCATTTCTAGTTTTCAACTTTTTCCTTAGGTATGAATCACCATTTATGGTTTTCAATTCACCCCTGAGGTAGACCGCCATTTTTGGTTTTCAATCTTCCTCAATTTTTTTTTTAGGAGATAAACCACCTTTTTAGGTTTTCAATTTACCTCCTTTATTTAGTATTTTGCTGGAATTATGCATAATTGGACCTCATCATAGAAGTGATATCTTCCATGATGAAGTGTTCAATTTTTATCTGCAACTCTTCATATAACTCCTCCTTTGATACTAGTTTGTGATATAACTTGTGACGGTGACCATTAACCAACATCATCCTCTTTTCCCCATCAATATGTATTAATTGTACTCACCATTATCATAACTAATCTCGTAAGGTCCCAACCATCTTGTATGAAATTTTCCTTTAAATTATTGGAACCTAGAATCAAATAACAGTGCCTAGTGTACATTTTTAAACTGTCTAGAGATAATATGTTTGTCATGCCATAGTTTCCTCTGATTCTGAATTAACTTTGTATGTTGCAGGGCTTCTATTCTCATGTCATCCAATCTATTTAGCTGCAAAATTCTATCCTTCTCCACTTCTAAAAGATCAATCCCGACTTCCCATGATGTTCTCAATGTTCTTAATTCAGACTTAATTGGCATAACATTATTTTTCCATACACCAATTCATACGGAGAAAATCCTGTTGTGGTCTTCTATGTTGTGTTATAAGCCCAAACTTCTTCATCTAACTTATCTAACCAATCCGACTTCCTCAAAGAAATAGTTTTTGTGATTATATTTTATAATTCCCAATTGGTAACCTCCACCTGACCATTAGCTTGATGATGATAGGGTGAAGATTTCCGGTGTGTCATTTTATATCTGTGCATAAAAGATTCCATCATGATAGACATGAATTGTGGTCCTTGATCAGATACTATTTCTCTCGAAGCACCAAACCTTTGAAGAATTTGCTTGTATAGGAGTCAACAACCTTTTCCTCTCTAGCTACTCGCAATGCTTTCACTTCAGCCCACTTTTTAACATAATCTGTACATACCAAAATGTAATGATATCCTCTAGAAGGAGGATCTATAGGTCCCACAAAATCAATTCCCCACTTCTCAAAAGGTTCTAGAACTATCTATGGTTGAAGAGGCATCTCCATTGTTATTGTTGGTCTTCCCATGCACTGGCATTCATCACAATGCTTCACATAAAATGAATCATCTCTAGTCATGGAAGGCCAAAAATAGCCTACCCCCAGGATCTTACGAACTATTATGATTGTTGAATAATGTCCACCTTCTGGTTCATTATGACATGCATGAATAATGTCATAAACATCGATTTCTTGTACACACCTACAAAGAACATGGTCAAGAATTTTTTTAAATAAAATTCCATCAACCCATTGGAATATTGAACTTTCACGAATCAATCTTTTCTTTTTCTTAGGGTTACAATGATTTGGGCACTTCTTTGTTACATGGTAATTTGCAATATCCGCAAACCAAGGTGCTTCTACTGAGATAGAAAACAAGCATTCATCTGGAAAAGCATCATTAATCGGTTCATCATTACCTTGTAAAATCATTCTTGAGAATCAACTACAACATTATCCTTCTGTGGTTTATTCACAATAGTTATATCAAATTGTTGCAAAAGAAACAACCATCTGATTATATGTCCACCTACACCAACTTTTTTCATTAAATAATGAATGGTTTAATGATCTGTATGAATAAAAATCTTAGAACCAGTGATATAATGTCTAAATTTGTTTATTGCATACACAACAGCTAAAAAATCCTTCCTAGTTGTATAATTTCTCTCAGCTGGACTTAAATTTTTATTGATATTGTAAATGGTGTGCATTGATCCATTTTAATCCTTCTATCCTAGGATTGCTCCAATAGCAAAATTGGATGCATCAATATGTATATGAAATGGTTCTCCCCAAATAGGTCCTTTGATTATTGATGAGATAGTCAAAGCATGTTTAATAGTCTCAAATGAATTTTGAGAATCATCTATCCCTAGAAATTTTGAACCCTTTTTGAGTAATGTGAACAATGGTTCAACAATTCTACTAAATCCCTCAATGAACCTTCTATAGTAACCTGCATGACCAAGAAAGCTTCTAACATCTGTCTATGTTTTAGGAACTTCTCTTCATGGGATGACCTCCACTTTCTTTGGATTTACCTTAATACCTTCTTTAGAGATATGATGTCCTAACACAATCCCTTATGTCATCATGAGTGGGAATTTTTCATGGTTGAGTGACAAACTGTGATCTTTGCATCTTTGCAACACTTTGTTTAAACTTTGTATTCTACGATCTTTGACCAACATAATTGAGCTCTTCCTCAATTACAGGTGGCTTCTTCAAATGATTATTTATGTAGGTAAAAGAATGCAAGAACTTAAAGCATGATTCTTCTCTCAAATTTCACAGAGATCAACTTGGTTCATTGGACACTCCCTTAAAAGATTTTTCACCCTACATTTTGAGCAATAGATGGCTAAAGGTTCAATATTTTTCTTATCTGCTTGAGTGTTGAGATGGAGGAGTATATCAATTTTTAGATTTACTAACTCTCCCATAACTTGAGATACATCTGGTCCTAAAGCTTTGTTTCTCCTAGATCCCCTAGTTCCAATTCTTGTCCTAGAGTAATCTATGCAAATATCAATAATCTCATCTAAAGAAATCTTATTAATATCTCCTTTACCCATTAAGTTCAAAGCTTCTTTTGATTCATCATCAACTCCTCGTAAGAAATTTTTTTGATCGATTTCATCATTAAGACCTTCAGCACACCTTTTGTACACAAACATGAATCTATCAGCATAATGCTCCAAACTCTCATATTCTAATTGCTTCATTCGAAACAATTCCTCTTTCCTATCTCTTACTCAACAATAATCTTGGTATTTATCCAATAATGCTATTTCCATTTCCGACCAAGTAGAGATTGAACTAGCTCATAAACCCATAAACCATCTTAATGCCGATTCCTTTAAAGTGGAAGGAATTAACTTCAACTTCTGATTATCAAATGTAGTCATATGCTTGACACAAGACTTTAAATTCAAAAATAAAATGATTACGATCTTCAAAAGTTTTTCCTCTAGAAGTTGGTAATACCGAGGATAAAATGTTTTTCATAGGAGGTTCGTTATCTCTTATATTCAAATTAATAGGATATGAGCACGTACTATTTGGAGGAGGATATTCAACTTCCACTCTATCACCCATTTCATTCTGTTGTTGTTGTTGTTCAAATTTTTTAACTTGTTCTTCTAACTTACTGTGTTGCTCTTCCTGCAATTGTTCAAGGTTATAATGTCTTGGAAGGAATCTTCCAAATTGATCTCTAGATCTTCTCATCAACTACTTGAATCTTCCTTATCAACACTAAGGTTCTAACTGAACCAAGGAAAACTTCAAGCAAGGTTAGAAGGTTAGTTTAAACACAAATAAGCATATAAAACCAAATAAGAGCAATAAACTAACTAATCTATACCTTGCAAGAGAAGATCTCTCTTGTTCCTCCAATTGAACTTGATGAAGTAGAAGTGCCCTTGTGCTCCACTTGTTTGGATATGTTCTTCTTGATGGATGTGGAATGCTCTCCAAATGCACAACAATATTAGTGGATTATGATTGGATTTGGATTATGATGGATAAGAAATGGATAGATTTGGATGAAAAAGAATTTGTCTTGGATGAGGGATTATTTGGATATTATGAGGACATTATGTGGATATGATAGAAGAAGATAGAGGAAGAAAGGGGTAGCATAAGATTAGAATAAGATTCCATGTAGTGATTTGTGAGGAAATGAGACTCCAATTTATAGATTGGAGGAGGCCAATGGAGGGCCAAGATTGATTTTGGCATGAAGGGTTGAGATTGATTTGGGATGGGAGACATGGATCAAGGTGTATTGGGAGAATAAAAAGGAATATTAAATTCCTTGGGGAAAGGAGAAAGGAATTAAAAATTATAAAATAAAGAATGTGTGGGAAAACTAAATGGGTAAAGGAATTAAAAATTCCTTGGGAAGAGGATGCATGGGGAGACTCAAGGAATTTTGAATTTCCTTGAAAGGATCAAAGGTGATGTGACATGAGTGGAGGAATATGAAATTGGAGAATGATGATAAGTATGATTAAGGAAGAATTAATTGGGCTAAGTGGGGATTAGGAAAAGTTATTTGTAGGAATCACATGATTTAAGTTAATTAATTAGAATTAATTAACTAAGAGGAATTAATGATTTGGTTGAATTTAAAAGAATAGGGAAATAATTCATTTATTTGATAAATTAATTATTGGACTATAGTGAAAAGATTGATTAAATTTGATTTAATTAACCTTAAGAATAAGGGAATTAACATAATTAAATTGGTTAATTATGATGACAGGCTTAAATTAATTTAATTAATTTTAGGTGTCTACATTTTGCCCCTCTTTGATATAGCATCATGAAGTGATGTTATATCAAAGAAGAATAAAACATAGTGGATGGAAAGAATAAGGACTAGTAGCATGATGCCCCATTCCTAAATGAGATGAGGAGGGATGGCAAGGAGGTAGTGGTATGCCCCCTCGAAAGGACATGTGGATTCAAAGAACATGGGTGTGCTCTCAAAATGGTTTAGAGAATTAGAGGATTGAGGATGAACGGATATAAAAAGAGTAAGGATGATGAAGAGGAAATGAATAAATTGGAGTCTCGAAGATAAATGGATGAAATGTGATGAATGAACAAAATAAAGTAAGTGGATGAGATTTCTTGTTGTGTAGATGTGGAGAGCAAACCTATTTTTGAAATTGCCACAGATTATCTACACCGTTGATTATAGGAATAAGGATGTTGTGAAAAACCCAAGGCGTGGATTGACTCTTAGATAATAGGTATCTCAATGCACACAAGTTCACAAACATTGATGATGATGTACATGCGAGATTGTAGGATTGTACAAGAGAAACCATCAAACACACTAAACCATAAAAACTATGCCCCATTATACACCAACCAAGACATACTGAGATGTAGGATGATCAAGGCAACCCTGAGCAGGTATAGTTCTGGGACACAAGATAGAAATCAAAGCAAAAAATATCAATCATGCAAAAAACATGCACATGGCCAACTGACATCTCTTGCAAACAGTAGGACATGGATCTGGATAAACTATCGGACATGGGAAGGATACATCTCGATGGGCAAGTGATGGACTTAGATAAAATGCTAGACATGGGAAGGATGCATCCCGATGGGCAGGGTGTGGATATATTGATGAGAGGCAGCAGATAAGCTGGTTGTGCAAGGTGTGCAGATGGGAGGATTGCCACTTGGATTTGGTTAACATAGTATGGATGGGTGTTTGGATTATGTGCAAGTCAATATAAGCTCAGATAGATGGGAAAAGCTCAGTTTTGATTGGGAAAAGCTCATTGTGATGGGGATTATAAATGAATTGGATAATATGGGAGGGAGATTAATGATTAAATAGGATTAGATGGGATGGGGAATATGATACGATTTTATTGCGGATATAGGATAAATGGGCTGGAACCAATGACAAGGGAGAACCAAGGTTTGGTAAAAGGATGGATGAATGGAGGGAGATATTGTTTGGATATGAGACAAATGGATTGAGGGAATGGGTATGGATATGATATGGAGGAATAAAGGATGGAGGGTAGGATGATGGAGACCCAAGAACTATGTTGCAAAGGAATGCAATGCCCCACACTAGAGGTAGTGGAATTAAGGATGGAAGGATGGTAGATAAAGATGTATGAGATGGAAGGATAATGCGTAATGGATATGGATGGTAGATGAATTAAAGCTTGTGTGTTCCAAAGCATGCATGAACATTATTTTTCCTCTATATTGATTAAGATCAAGGGTATGAATGAGAATGGATTTGGATAGGATGATGGATATGAGATGGAGGATATGGATAGGATAGTCAAGGTCAAAGTTATGAAAGTAAAATGGATGTAGATAGGATGTAGATAGAAGATAAGGAATATGGTAGATGTGGATGGTAGGATGGAATGGATGAAGCTTGCCCCCAAGTGTAGAGTGAAAGAGGATGAGGGGATTACACATGATGCTTGTTTACCAAGTTTTCATCATGGTACTTTCCCAAGGCGCCACAAGAAGTGGTTTTCACCATTGGATGATTATTTTTTTTTTTTTTTTTGATTTTTTGATTGTTTCAATTTTTGGATTAGAAGGATGAAGATAAGTGGATATGGAAGATAGTGGATGCATGAAGGAGGAATGGAGGACTCAAGCATGTAGTTTCATGGATAGTATCCCTTAGTGCTTCTTTGAATTGGGGGTATGCTCATAGATGTTGTTAGACATAATTAGGAAGATGAAGTGGATGAAGGAAGAAGGGGGATGAGGATTTATGTGAAGGATGGTATTATGGAAGATGGATGTTGGATAATGGATAGGGTTTTGAAAAACTTATGGAAGATCAACATTGGCACACACCTTGAAGGGTGATGAAGTTGTGGAAGGAGGGATTCTGAATTAGATGGAGGATGAAGTATGGATTTTGGGGCATGAGGACCCAAAATAGATGAAGGGGATGATGGACTTGGGATAGTGGATTTTTGGAACATAAGGACCTAAAATGGATTTTTATGATGGAGGGTTATGAAATGGAGGATTTGAGGACTTATAAGTGGATGAAGCTTTTGGATTTTACTTTGAGGTGCATTTCTTCTATGAGTAGTTTGGGAATCCACATAGTTTTTAATTTTTTGTTTTGGGGCCTTTGTGGCCTTTTCGATTTTTCTTTCTTTCGGATCATATTTTTGTTTTCTTGAGCATGTATTTTTGATGGGACATGTTGATCTTTGGATTTTTGTGGATTTTTGACTTTATGCTTTTCAGATTTGGCATCCAAATTTCTTCCAATAGCAATGATACGGGTATATGAGGATGGATGACTTAGGGATTTTATGTATGGTGGGATGATGGAGGGAAAGTGTTGGGAAGGATTCAATGATGCGTGCCTTTGTTGATCTTGCTTAGGGATTATTTGAGGTGATAGAGTGGTGGATGGAGGGATGTAAGGACCCAAAATGGATGGAAGGAATAGAGGATTTAGCTTTGGAACATAGGGTCCTAAGATGGATGTGGATGATGGGGGATGGTGGGATTTTGATTTATATGAAGGGATTTTGGATTTAGGAGGAATAGGAGATGTACCGACATCTTGAGCATTTATTTTACCAATAAGATATTATTTTGGAAATAAGATGCGTGTTTATTTTTAGGGGGATGTGATGTAGAAGGGATTACAAGCTCTTGGAGCAAACCAGAATGGATGAAGGTGGAAGGGTCGAGTTGATAGGTATGGGATTCATGGATAGATTGTATATGGGTGATGTGATCTTGTGGAGGATTGGGATCATGCAAAGGATTAGGATCATGTGTGGGATTAGGATCATGAGATGGAGAGGAAGGAATATTTTGATCTTGACTTGGGAGGGGAGCACATGGTGGAGTGGGAGAGACTATTGGGTCTTGAGATGGAAGGGAACCATACAATGGAGGGAGAGGATTGGATGTAGGGATCATATGATAATGAGAGGAAGTAGAGGGGATGAGATCATCAGATAGAGTGGAGGGTAGACATGTATTTTGAGATGGAGAGGTATCATGAGATGGATGGATACTTTGATCTTGAGGTGAAGAGAAATCTATGCTAGCATGCATTGGAAATAGCTCTTGGCATGTTTGGAGTTGTGGAGATTGTATGATGGAGGAGGATATGGAAGCTTTGACTTGGGTAGATGGAGGGATGGTGTTACCATGAAGCTGGGGGGATTGAGGTTCATCTTGATTTGGAGGTGATGGATGACTTGAGGAGTTTTGGAAACTTTGTTTCAAGGTGGGGATTTTGTCTCCTTTGCTAGAATGCCTTGGATAAGATTATGAATTAAGGACTTGGAGGAAGGGGATGATGCAAATTTTGGAGGATTAGGATTATGTGGATATTTCAGATTAAATTGGGGATTGGGATTATGGATTGGGGGATTCTGATTAAGGCTTGGAGGACTATGGACTAAAGGATTTTGGATGGGGCGTAGAGGTAATGAAGGTGTTGGAAAAAGATGGGGATTGGAATGTGGATGGGAGGGTTGATGGAGTTATACATATTGGATTAGAGGGGTATGCAGATAGGGATAATATGGAGATATAGATGGGGAATAATATAGATTTACCTTGTCAAAGGTTGAGGAAGGATAAGAGCTATGATATAAATTGGGATTGGATATAGTATGTTGAGATGAAATGGATGGGGATGTGATAGATGGATGGGAGGTTATGGGATTGACTTGGTAGGCAGGTTGAGGTGGTTCATGAACTTCCATGAGCATCTTCTCATACCAAGCCTTAAAGTTTGGATGTGAAATTTGGGTATCCATGTGAGAAAGGTGGTGATGTTCGATGAAGATGAGGACTAGGACTTAGCAAATTCAGATTGGATTGAGGATTGATTGGATTCAATTTGATTTTATATTGAATTGGATTGGGATTGATTGGATTAGATTGGATTGGATTTGATTTGATTGGATTGGATTAGATTGGATTTGATTGGATTGGTCCTTGGATTAGGATAAGATTGATTTGGATTAGAATGACGCCTTAGCCTTTAGATTAGGACTCAGATGGGAATTGATGATGTGGACCAAAAGAAAGGTGACAACCAAGCTAGGTAAAATTTAGACCTTTGCAATTTGATCAAACCTTCTTCTACTTAGGGTAGCCTTACGTTCCTAAGAAAAGGAGGGTAAAAGGATTAGGGTTTTGATCAACCCAAAATGATTAAGAAAAGGTACTTAGGGGAGATTATTTCCCAAGCACAAGAGCCAATTGATAATCGGTTATTGATTAAGATAAAGGTCTAAATCAAACTTTCACAAAGTATTAACCTCAGGATGAGGTTGATTGATTGATTGGATGATTGGATAATTTGATTGATTGGGATTGATTAGGTTGATGTGATAAGTCCTCAAAGGTGGAAGGATAATGATTATGAGAGAATGAATTGATGAAACGAAGAAGAATGGGAAGGTTACCCGAGATTGGATTGATGATTGGATAGAGATATTGGTCGGGGATTGATGATCGTTTGGATGGAGATAAGGGATATGGATTTGATAGTGAAAAGGTAGAATTTGAAGGGTTTGATTAGATATGGGAATGTTGGACTTGTTTGACTTGGCAAGAGATATCAAGCAATGAATACATATTGGCCAAGATATTGCTTTATGATAAGCATGAGAGGGATTGGGGGCCTAGATTATCCCAAATAGATTTTTCAAGTATAGCACAAATGAAGACACTTGAAGACAACACAACTTAGGCTAAAAAGTGGAAACCACTTGATATGTCCCTCGCATAAGCAATACCTCACTCAGGTGGAGAAATCGAGATTCTAGTAGCACTGGCTCCCCTCCATGACACTCACTTCTTGGGCATACCAGATTATCTTACCCCAAAGATCCAAGGATATATTAGAGGGGGAATTCATGTCTTATCCTGAGTGGATACATGAGGAGTAACTTTGGGGTATGATCTACATCCCCTGCACTATCAAATGTATGATTTTGGCTACTAAAACTAGTGTCTAGTGTAATTTCTTAGGGATCACCAATTTGACGATAGATTCTTGAAGCAAGCCACTTAAGGCTCTAACTGAGCTTATCGGTGTAGGGAGAACCCCCACATATGTTGAATTCACTCAGCACTCCAGCCGCCCACCAACTTATTTATATAGCAGCTCGAAAAACCTGCTTGAGATCACACCGGGAGAGTCGATATCTCCGACGTGTCCCAATTCAAGATACCCTTGCGGGGTGATGAAATCCTCAATCAAGAATATCCCTCAACCACCAAAATGAAAAAAAGAGGGTGTTGTTGATCACTTGTTCTCTTACACCCAAGATCCACAAAGGTGAGGGGAGAGGATACTAGAGAGCAATGGTGGATCCACCCAACACTAAATGTGCAAGTGCACCAAAAACAAAAGATAATGGTTCATTTTAGTCTCACATGTTCATAATTTTATAACTAGGAATGCAATAAGCAAACTAATCTAGTGGGAAAAATATGTCTTGGACCAACGTGCTACAACAAAATAGTTAGTAGTTTTAGTTTTTGGTCTTGGAGAAATGGTGCAAACTTGCAAAACTCATAAATTCATCAACAACTAAATCCCTAAGGGATACAACATAGGTGTTGTTTCATAGGAAGATGCGCTATGATGCTTGCATAGGCATTGATCTGCCTATGCATGCATTGAAGTAAGTCTGTCGCCTACAAAAATTAGAAAGCGGGAAAAAGACTGAATTTAAATTCAAAAATTTGAATTGCGGTTATACCTGATCGAACGCGCTGATGCAAAAGTTGACGCGCTGATACGTGTGCGTACGCGTTAAAAATAGGAAAATATAAAAAATAGTTAGTGGGAAAACCAAAATTTTAAACTTTAAAATGAGTGGGTTAATAAGGTTCAATGGTCGCTCTAGAACCAGGGCGCAAGCGCCGAACCGCCTGCGCACACGTTGATGCGTAGTTAATAGAATTACGAACTAAACATAATTACAAGCCAAACTCTTTTTTTTTTTGATTGATTTTTTATTTTTATTTTTAATTGATTTAAGGACAGAAAAATAAAAAAAGGAAATTCAAAACATCTAATGAGGCAAATGATGAAGAATAGATGCATTGAAGCCGTGATGGTCACGTTGATTGACAGGTCTGCAAAAATGGCGGGTTAGTAAAATTCAAATTTGAAATAGTTGCACTTAAGTGCATGTGCATGCACTAAACCCGAAGCAAGCCACGACGCATGCACTGATTTGGAACCTGTAGCTAGAAATCACAAAAAACCTACAAAAAATGTTAGATTTTTGGGACTTGGATCTCATCAGGCATGCCAAAATGAACCAAGGGAAACTTCAAGCAAGGTTACTAGGTTAGTTTAAACACAAATAAGCATATAAAACCAAATAAGAGCAATAAACTAACTAATCTATACCTTACAAGAGAAGACATCTCTTGTTCCTCCAATTGAGCTTGATGAAGTAGAGGTGCCCTTGTGCTCCACTTGTTTGGATATGCTCTTCTTGATGAATGTGGAATGATCTCCAAATGCACAACAAGATTAGTGGTTTAGGATTGGATTCAGATTATGGTGGATAAGGAATGGATATATTTGGATGAAAAAGGATTTGTCTTGGATGAAGGATTATTTGGATATTATGTGGATATGATAGAAAAAGATAGAGGAAGAAAGGGGCAACATAAGAGTAGAAGAAGATTCTATGTAGTGATTTGTAAGGAAATGAATCTCCAATTTATAGATTGGAGGAGGCCAATGGAGGGCCAAGATTGATTTTGGTATGAAGTGTTGGCATTTTTGATGATTATGTTGTGATTGTCATTGATGGACACACACTTGCATTGAGATCACTTTTACATGTATGAGTTATGCTCAACAGGCAATTGTTCCCAACCAGTATGATGCATTATAGTCTTTAAACTATCGGTGTTTTGCAGAATGTGTTTACCGGTTTGAAGCGGTATGAAGAGCCCAAGCAGTTTGAGGATCTCAAGTGGTACGAAGGAACGAAGTAGCACAACTCATATTTCCCAGTCTTCATTTTGTCAAATCGGCAACCGTTATTTTGTATGAATCGGTAATACTCTGTGATGAGTTACCAACCAACATTTTGTGATAAGTTACCATCCACCGATTGTTTGACGGTGCCGACACTTTAATGGTGCTTTTGTGTCGTGTTACAGAATATGTCTAGATGCATTGAACCTAGGAAATTGTATTGTAATCCTATTGGATTAACATGAAATCAGATTCCTTTATAAGGACATCATGTCTAGGGTTTTAGGTTGTTGCAAGGGTTTAAGGTGGTTGATGAGTTAGAGTGTGAATGTGTTGAAGACTGAAGTAAATGCTGGAATGCATTAGGAACGAGCTATCAAGGACCTAACCAAGCAATCTATGCTATTTGCTAGATCACTCACTTGTTGATTACTCACATCTTCGACAAGTCAGAAGCCCTTAAGTGGGTAGGCCCAAAAGCCTTTTGTAAATCCTCTAACAAGGTGGTTCACATCTGTGGATCTAAAATCCTCTAGCAAGGTAGTCCTTAACCGGACTTATCTCCTAACAGAGATTGAGATTCCTAATAGGATCTGTTCTAGTAAAGAACATTGTATGACCTTAACTGGTTTGACCTTAACCGGTCTGGTTCCTATTCTGCAGATAGTTACTTGTGAGTTCCATCTCACCGTGGTTTTTCCCATTTGGGTTTCCACATCAAAATCTCTTGTGTTATGGTGTTTGTGCTTCTATGGGTGAATGCATTATTTGCTATTGGTTTTCATGTGTGCTAACCGGTTTGTCTGCTAAACTATTTTACCGGTTTACTGGTAGTCTAGTAAAGTGTTTAAGTACAATGATTTTTGGCATACTAATTCACCCCCCCTCTTAGTATTCATCAATTGGTATCAGAGCCAACCTTTCTATAAGTCTAACCACTTGGAAAGAGATATGGGGGAATACACTATGAGGGAACTTACTCATCGGCTCACTCAGTCTAAGCAAGCCTATGATGATCTTATGGTCAAATATAAGGCCTCTTAGGCAAAAAGGAGAGAACATGCTGAAAAACTGATGGAGCTATCTGAAAATAGTTCTTCTGATGAAGTGGACATGGAAGCCTTGATTCAAGAAGTAGAAAAGATGAATGAATCCAATTCCAACCTAAGAAAGGAGTTGGAAGGACTGACTATTCGAATGTGCCAAGAGCTTGATAACTGGAGGAAAGCTAAAGATCTAGTCAAAGACAAAGATCATGAAATCTCCAAGCTGAAGCAAGAGATCAGTGCCCTAATTGCTCAACTCCATGCGAGCAAAGTGGGAAAGAAAGACATGCAAGGAGAACTGAACATAGCCATCTCTGAGAATGCAAACCTGATGGAAACAAATGCCGCTATTTCCAAAGAACTCTCCGAGTCAAAGGAAATACTTGCTAAGTTCAACAAAAGTACTGTTAAGCTAGAGCAAAAGCTTGAATCTGCCAAACCTGTCAAGAATACTGATGGAATTGGTTATTCCAGTCATGAGGAAGGTGAGACCTCTGGTACAAATGCTGGAGCATCAAAGAAACAACTGACATCAAAGGATAAAGGTAAGCAAAAGTTTAAACCTGTTTGCTTTAACTGTCTTAAAGAAGGACATATTGCCAATGTATGTAGGAGCAAAGCCTACAATAATTTTCCTTACTTTATAAACAATGTACCTATATCCAATAAGTTTAATGGTAATTGTTATGCATGCAACAAGTTTGTGCATAGAGCATCTGAATGCAGGCCTATTATGAACAACACTGGAAGATATCCTCAGAGGACTCAAGGAGTTGGTCTGGAACCTTTGTGAACCGGAATCACAACTGGTTTAATGCCTTTAATCATCAGTCAAGAAGCAGTGGCTATCAAGCGGCAACCAGATGGAGAGCAAACTGTTTGATCTGTCATGGTCATGGTCACACAACTACAACATGCAGAAGGAAGAACGATAACATGAATAATGGACCTTGGAGAGAACTTGGAATGGTCTGCTATCATTGCAACAAATCGAGTCACATTACCAGATTCTACAGAACAAGAAAGAACATATCAGATGACATACCGGTCACTCCAGAAGGAAAAATTGATGTTGAAACCATTCAAGCAGATATGAACAAAACTTGGAAGAAGAAACCAGCGGTGTTGCAAGAAGAACTAGTTTCTGCACCTAGTGTGGAAATCACGGAACCGATGAACTAAGCATCAGAAAAGTTTAGGGGGAGAAAACCACGAAATGTTTTGAACCCCCGGTTTATACCGGTAAAAGACCTTAATTGGTATGTGATACCTGTCATTTGGCAGAAGACTGGAAATGGTAACAGGCAAATTAGGGTTTACACCCTAATGGTGGAGCATTTATTATGATAGGTGAGGAATATGTTTAAAAGGAATTTTCAAATCATTTCTCATTATCATTTTTCGAGCGAAGAATTTTTTCAAGTACAGAGCGAAGAAAAAGTGATTTGTGTTGCAATTCAAAGAAATTTCAAAACCCTGAAGAAGATTCAGAAGCAAATATCAAATGATCAAGAGAAGAACTCAAAACACTGATTTAGCAACCGATAAAGTGTGAGGCAAAGTGGAATTAGCAAGCCCTAAATTCTCAATTTCAGAAAGGTATTTCTCGAGTTTTCTATTTTATCATGGCTTCTGCATCACATGCTAGCTCTAGTGCACCTATTGATTCTATGAACTTCATTCAACACAAGTCCAAATACAATGCCCTATCACAAGTACCTGCTGGTGTAATAGTGGAAGAAGGTATTTCTGATTATATAGATTATAAAATTGAAGACCTAGGGTCTCTCGCAATCCATTCTCAGCTAGGTCTATTCTGTGGGAAGGATAAAAAGATCAAATCGGAGTATAGCATCTTGGAGAAGAAGAAGCTTCACAATGCAGTTTACTTCCTAGAGGATTTCATAGATGACCACATACAAATCATTCTGAGCAGAGTTCATGGTGACAAGATGTATCTTGAGAGAACACATGATATCACTTTGCAAGCTATTCATGCCGTCACCGGTTTCAACAACGTCGGTGAAGTGCCAGCCTTGAGGAAGGTCATCAAGACCAAAATGACGAAGCTCACCGGTTCAGTGAGCGACTCACAAGGAATGACTGTCAATTCCATCAAGGATGACCTGGTGAAATATGCGTGTATGGTGATAGGATACCAGAGATTTCATGCCAACATAATTAACTCTGTATCTGCTGTAGCAGTAAATGCCGCTTACTGGATGATCAAGGAAGATGCATTGTTTGATCTGTGCACCTACATGCAAAGACAACTTCTGTTAAATCTCAAATCAATCAAACAAGATAATGCATTGAAACTTAAGTTTGGACAACTACTGGTAGGGTTATTCTTCTACTTCCAAGGTTATTTCCCAGGAGTTGGAGATATTTAGTGGTCTTCCGACCAACCGGTTACCAAGCAGATCAAAAAGAGCCTGCAAGCAGTTGGAACCGATTACCTAGAAGTTCTGAACAAGTACTTTGATGAGTTCAGAAGCAAGATGAGCCTAAGGATGAGGATATCCAGTGACATTGTCAAGAAATATGAAGAGGACATCTACTTTATCATCAAAGTGGATGAATGCATTATGGAGGCTGTTGAGCCCAGACAAGAAGAAGTGGAGCCTATGGGCTATGAGGTGATGAATGATATGCTAGGTGGGTATGCTTCTACCCTAATCACCTCACCCCTTGATCCTAAGGCAAAGAGAACTGACACCTATATGGAAAGGGTGACACTGGTTAAAGAACCCTCAACAAAGAAAGGGAAGGCAGTGCCTTCAGCATCGACACCGGTTACTCCATCAAGTCCCAAAGTGACCAAGTGGTCACTTGCAAAGAAGAAACCTGAAGCGGCACCTGCCAAAGTCTTTGAGAGGAAGAGGAAGACAAGGAATAATTCACCGGACTCAGAAGAAACTGTGCGTGAAGAAAACCCCAAGAAGACAAGACAAACAAGGAAAAAGACAAAGAATGAATCGACATCATCGGCACCGGTAAATATTGACATTTCTTCCTACAAACCTTTGACACATTGTCAAAGAACTATTAAAAATATTAGGATAAAGTTATTTAATTATTTATTAGATCATTTTGATGATTTCAATGATGAAGAAAAAGAAGAAGTTGAGCAGGAAATTATTAAGTATTTGTGTACTAATGACCGGTCGCCTTCAGAAATTAGATCTGAGACACCAGATTCTTTGTATAAGTCTATAGACAATAAATGGTGCAATTCCATAGAGAAGGAACAAGAAATAAGGGAGAAATTTTTTGCCCAACACTTTCCTGACCTATCCAATTCTGAGCTATTTGAAGTCATCAATCAAAATAAAGGACTCTTCTTCACTAGAAGGAGAAGACTTTGGTTATTAGAAGGGAGAATTAATGATGTTGAAAAGGACACTCATCTACATATGACAACTATTGTACAAATGCACAAAGTGCTTCAAGCCAACAAGAAGGTTGAGCAAGAACCAACAATAACAAAACCGGATGATGTGTTTGATAATGAAGGAAACCCGGTTACTGAACCTATAGACAGTATTGATGTCGATGCTCTAGATGTAGAGGATGTTTCTTAGCATACACCATTAGAAGCAACATGATAGGAGGAGCAGGTTGAATAGGTAGAAAAGCAAAAGGAAGCAGAGGACAAAAAGGAGGAAGCAAAGAAGCAAGTGGAGGAGAAGAAAAAGGAAGAAGATGAGGAGAAAAGGAAAGAGGAGAAAAAGAGAAAAGAAGATGAGGAGAAAAGGAAAGAGGAGAAAAAGAGAAAAGAAGATGAGGAGAAAAGGAAAGAGGAGGAAAAGAGAAAAGAGGATGACAAGAAAAATAAAGAGGAGGAAAAGAGAAAAGAGGAAGAAGAGAAAAAGAAACAAGAAGATGAGAAGAAGAAGAAAGAAGAAGAGGATAAAGAAGAGGAGAAGAGAAAGGAAGCATAGAAGAAGAAAGCAAAGGAGGATAAGGAAGAGGAGAAGAGAAAGGAAGTAGAGAAGAAGAAAGAAGAGGAGGATAAGGAAGAGGAGTAGAGAAAGGAAGTGGAGAAGAAGAAAGAAGAGGAGGAAAAGGAGTAGAAAAAAGAACCGGAGAAGAAAAAGAAGGAAGAAGAGAAAGAAGAAGTAGCAAAAAGCACTCAGATGGAGACTCCAAAGGCAACCGGTAGTCAAGCCAAACCGGCTGACCTCACTAGTTTTATTGACCTCCAGTTTGCAAATGAAATGGAGCTGCTATAGAGCATTAAGGTTTCTCAAGAATGCCTTGAAGTGATAAGGAGGAAGAAGGAGCAGGATATGATCCAAGCTGCAGTGGACACTCTTACCAGTTTGTTACCTGGCACAAACCTCCCCAATACTGATTCATCATTGGCACAATTGAAGCTCCTATGCACTATAGTGGATGATCAGGTGTAGAGCCTAGAAGAGGTACCAGAGGCAAATGCCAAAAAAGAGCATCAAAAGGCTCTCAACATTGCCCTGGTGAAGAAGCTAAATGAGCTCCGGTCCGATCTGCAAAAAGCTCATAAAGTTATAAGGGATGCTTTGGATGAGGGGAATCTACTACTGAGTAAGATTTGCCAACCCCATCTCTTCTGTGATGATGTGCTTGTATAGAAGCAAAAACTACAATCTGACTTGCAGTTATACATGAGCACCTTCAAGCCGCCATATGACTCTTTTATAGCTTATGGGCAAACCATTCACCGGTTTCATATCCAGTTTGCCAAAATAGAGTTGGAAATTAGCAACCAAACTCGAGATTTGCAGGAACTACAACTGGTTCTACTCCCATGCCTACAAATACTTCAGAAATGTTATCTCAATCTGGATGCCTTAACAGTGACTCAAGAGATGAGCACAATAGATGCCATGGAAGAACAGGTCTCCCAGATGCAGATAGAGAAAGAAGTGGCTACCTCCCTACTTGAGTCCTGGTCCTTATCTATGAAACAATTTTTGTAGGACTTCAAATCAGTTTTTGACAAGTTTTACTCTTTACTATCATAAACACTTATTCTTTTAATACTAATGAAACAGGGGTTGGTCTGTAATATTTTGTTGTCATTATTGGCAAAGGGGGAGAAGTATAAATTTTGAATGTTTTGATGTATACTTTCATGTTATTTCTGTTAAGAAGTAGTATACATTGTATTTTCTACAAAAGGGATAGTGTATATGCTTAGGGGGAGTAATTTTGATTATGGCATATTTTTGTTGTAAAACACTTAGATGTCAAAATTTTCCTAAGTGTTGCCATCAATGTCAAAGGGGGAGATTGTTGGCATTTTTGATGATTATGTCGTGATTGTCATTGATGGACACACACTTGCATTGAGAGCATTTTTATATGTATGAGTTATGCTCAACAGGCAATTGTTCCCAACCGGTATGATGCATTATAGTCTATAGACTATCGGTGTTTTGCAGAATGTGCTTACCGGTCTGAAGCGGTATGAAGACCCCAAGCGGTTCGAGGATCTCAAGCAGTACAAAGGAACGAAGCGGCACAACTCATATTTCCCAGTCTTCATTTTGTCAAACCGGCAACCGATATTTTGATTTAACCGATATTTTGTATGAACCGGTAATACTCTGTGATGAGTTACCAACCAAAATTTTGTGATGAGTTACCATCCACCGATTGTTTGATGGTGCTGACACTTTAATGGTGATTTTTGTGTCATGTTACAAAATATGTCTAGATGCATTGAACCTAGGAAATTGTATTGTAATCCTATTGAACCGACATGAAATCAGATTCCTTTATAAGGACATCATGTTTAGTGTTTTAGGTTGTTGCAAGGGTTTAAGGTAGTTGATGAGTTAGAGAGAGTGTGAATGTGTTGAAGACTGAAGTAATGCTGGAATGCATTAGGAACAAGCCATCAAGGATCTAACCAAGAAATCTGTGCTATTTGCTAGATCACTCACTTGTTGATTACTCACATCTTCGACAAGTCAGAAGCCCTTAACCGGGTAGGCCCAAAAGCCTTTTGTAAATCCTCTAACAAGGTGGTTCACATATGCAGATCTAAAATACTCTAGCAAGGTAGTCCTTAACCAGACTTATCTCCTAATAGAGATTGAGATTCCTAACAGGATTTGTTCTGGTAAAGAGCATTGTATGACCTTAACAATAGTTACTTGTGAGTTCCATCTCACCGTGGTTTTTCCCATTTGGGTTTCCATGTCAAAATCTCATGTTATGGTGTTTGTGCTTTTGTGGGTGAATGCATTATTTTCTATTTGGTTTGCATGTGTGCTAACCGGTTTGTCTACTAAACTGTTTTACCGGTTTATTGGTAGTCTAGTAAAGTGTTTAAGTACAATGATTTTTGGAATACTAATTCACCCCCCTCTTAGTATTCATCATGAAGGGTTGAGATTGATTTGGGATGGGAGACATAGATCAAGGTGTATTGGGAAAGTAAAAAGGAATATAAAATTCCTTAGGGAAAGAAGAGAGGAATTAAAAATTCCAAAATAAAGGATGTGTGGGAAGACTAAATGGATAAAGGAATTAAAAATTCCTTGGGAGGAGGATGCATGGGGTGATTCAAAGAATTTGAATTTCCTTGAAAATATCAAAGGTGATGTGACATGAGTGGAGGAATATTAAATTGGAGAATAATGATAAGTATGATTAAGGAAGAATTAATTAGGCTAAGTGGAGATTAGGAAAAGTGATTTGTAGGAATCACATGACTTAAGTTAATTAATTAGAATTAATTAACCAAGAGGAATTAATGATTTGGTTGACTTCAAAAGAATAGGGAAATAATTAATTTATTTGATAAATTAATTATTGGACTATAGTGACAAGATTGATTAAATTTGATTTAATTAACCTTAAGAAGAAGGGAATCAACACAATTAAATTGGTTAATTATGATGAGCGGCTTAAATTAATTTAATTAATTTTAAGTGTCTACACTAACTTTAATAGCTAGATCTTTTTACTTCCTTGGCAACGACACCAAAAATGGTCGGCAAGGTCATTGATGTCACAACTTGCACCATTTAAATTCTCTTCATTATCAACTCGGGGTGTGTCTGAAAGCTGTTTGCGATAAGGAGGATCTCAATTGGGGGGTTTTCAATCTAAAACAATGATTGAGGTTGGATCATTCTTTGTTAGGAGCAGTCAGGATCTATCTGGAACTATTCCTATGATCGTGGTTTATAACTAAAAAGACACTTTGCTAATTTAAGCCACGAAAATCAACTATCTTGTGAAGAATTCAAATCTGACACTAAGAGTCCGAATAGAATAAAGTTTAAGATATAAATCATGGAATTAACTAATCACAAACTTAAATAACTTTTATCTTCCTATGAAATGAAATCTACAATTAAGTGCTAGGAATTAAAACCTATTTTACGCTTGCTTAAAATGAAATCTAAATTACGTTTGCAGGAAATAAATCTAAATTATAACTGCAAAATGAAATCTAGTTAACAAACAACTAAATTCCATGAGTTAACGCAACAATGATTTTTCTCTTTTCTTAGTTACAAATTCATCATCTTGCTAAAATCACAAACTAAATTCATTTGTTGAAAAGAAACTAAATGATAGTAAATAATTAAGATTTCCTTACATGCACTTATTGAAACAATATCTGAGTGGAAATTAAAACAACTTTATGAAATTCAACACTCAATCTAATCAGGAATGCATTACCATGGAATTTGATCAATGTGAAATTAATTTCAATACACAAACTAAGCATGTAAAAGAAACAACACAAGGATCACCTCCCTTCGGTTGAGCGGGCCCTGCTCTTCATCTGGTGGGATCCTAGGTACAAGAATTCTTATATCAACTTCTGATTTTCATTGAACTATACTTCCAATAGGAAGTAAAAACAAACTTTCTCATTACAAAATGTGGAGCTCGACCGTTGGCTAACTTACTGACTAATTTTCCTATTACATTCTACAAAACTAAACAGGATATTTATACACATCCTTTATTCAAATTCAAACTACTGTTACCACTTAATACAAAGTAATAGATACAACTGAATTGGAGAAAACTTAACATCAGACTAACAACTTCGGAAGGAAGTTAAAGTTCAAGAGACAACCAATAAAATAGACATAAGGAAGATCAAGAGTATCTTCTATCTAGAATACTTCAAGAGCCATCATCATACAGGCGACAAATGGATTGGAGTTGACTGTTGAATCCACCTGTTCTCATAAAACATATTCAAAAAAACATTTATGAAGATTAAAAAGAATAAAGCAATATAATATTGGATATCATGGCATTTATACTTTCAAATCAATCAAAAAGTAAAACATTTAACCAAAAGATATCATTCCTAATATTACTTCTAATAAGCAAAATATAATAGCAAAAATGAGTAAACGTGCAAGTTATAAGTATGTTTCCAGACATATTAGTTCATAGATAATTAAAAGTTTAAACCGTAAAGTATGATTAAAAGTGTAAAGATGAGCCTCTCATCAGGATCATCTCGAGGTCAATAGCAACATCAGTTCAAGCACAAAAACTCTTACTATCAGGGTGAGGGTTCTTAGTCAAGAAAGAACAAGAACTGGAAGAAAAACAAGCGTGACCGCAATAACCAGCCTTCACACAACACACAGTCAACAATTAGTCAAGGTGGTCATCAGCAGTTGAGTGCACCCTCTGGTGGTGTTGGTTTTGGTCAGAGTATAAGATGCTTTTCATATGGCCAGCAAGGACGCATTGCTAGATATTGTCCTCACAAGGGTACACATGGATCCAATTGTAGGCCAGCTTCTTCAAAGCCTATAGTTGGAGATGCATGCACGAGCCACATGATTCATGCAATTATTGATAACTACCAAGCAGAGCATTCGGGTACTGTGGTGGAGTAATCAGGTGTGTTGCATGGTAATACTATTTCCATCTTATTTGATTCTAGTGTTTCTAATTCTTTTATTACACCTTCCCTTGTGAAGCGATGTGGACTAGTGGTAGTAGAGCAGGGTGTTAGGTGGCAAGTAGAATTGGCTTTAGGAGTTAAGGTTACAGTAGAATCCTTGGTTCATGGATGTGAGTTGTATATTGGTACTCTCCATACCTTTGTGGATCTGCACATCATTACTTTGGGCTCTTATGACATCGTCTTTGGCATGGATTGGTTGTCAGCCAATCAGGCAGTCATAAATTGTCGGAATAAGTCAGTAAAGATTTTGGACCGTTCTGGTAATTTGGTAGAAGTGGTTGGTATTTAGAGACCCATTTCTTTACACATGATTGCAACTATATAGCTAAAATGATGTATGCATCAAGGATGCCAGTTGTTTGCTATGATAGTAAATGACTTGGAGTTGGATGGAAGTCAGGAGGTATCCCTCGATGATCATCCTTTGATAAAGGAGTTTGTGGATGTCTTTCCTAGTGAGATTTTGGGAATACCTCGTAAGAGAGACATTGATTTCAGAATTGAATTGGTACTTAGAGCTAAACCAATCTCACATACACCATATTAGATGACAACACAGGAGCTCAAGGAACTCCATTTGTAATTGGAAGATTTTTTTGTGAGAAGGTTTATCCATCAAGTCGGACTACCATTAGTTGAGGATTATGGAGGTGGATATTCATAGGATAGATTTCTACACTCGCTATGGCCATTATGAGTTTACTGTTGTGCCAATGGGGTTGACAAATGCATCATCCTTCTTCATGAGCCTTATGAATGATGTGTTCAAGAATTATTTAGATAGATTCATTCTCATGTTCCTTGATGAAATATTGATTTATTCTAAAGCCATGGAGGAGCATGAGGTGCATTTGAGGCAAGTTTTGCAATGTCTGAGGGAGAACCAACTGTATGCGAATTTGGAAAAGTGTGAGTTCTTTCAAAGAGAGATCAAATACTTTAGGCATGTCATTTTTGGTGATGGTATTATAGTGGATCCCTCAAAAATCCAAGTTATTCTCGAGTGGCCTGTACCTACGAACATCTCTGAGGTTCGTAGTTTCATAGGTTTGGCAGGTTACTATCGGTGTTTTGTTCAGGGGTTTTTGAGGATTGCTCATCCTATTACTTCCCTGCAGAGAAAAGGGAAGAAGTTTGTGTGGTTAGAAAAGTGTCCAGAATATTTTTAGGTCCTTAAGGAGAGGTTGACCAGTGCACCTATCTTGGTGGTTCTCGAACTGATTGGTGATTTCTTGGGTTGCACAGATGCGTACTTGGAGGGTTAGGAGCATTTTTTATGCAGGATGGGAGAGTGATTTCTTATGAATCTTGTAAAATCAAGAACCATGAACTCAAATATCCTACATATGATCTTGAGATAGCATTCGTTGTGCATGCCTTGGTTCATTGGAGACACTTTCTCTTAGGGCATCAGTTCAAGTTGCATACAGATCATCGTAGCCTATAGTATATATTTACACAACTGAACCTGAATGCTAGGTAGAGGAGGTGGATGGAATTCTTGTGCGAGTATGATTTTGAGGTTAAGTACATTCAGGGGAAGGAGAACATGGTTGCAGATGCCCTTAGTTGTCGTCGACACGAGCTTTCTGCAGTATCTCTTGGAGTGGATTTGAGAGGACAAATTGTTGCATCACTCCCTACAGATACTTGGTATCAGGATATTAGTTTTGAGGTGGAGTCTGGTAGAGATTTGGAGGATAGATTCATAGGTTATTCCCTTGATTCCAATGGTCTTTTATGACATATGGGATGTATTTATGTCCCTTCTATTGAGGGTCTTTTTGTTTTGATCCTATCTGAGTCACACCAAGCACAATATTTTTCTCATCCTAGTGTTAAGAAGATGTATGCGGACCTTCATAGTTGTAATTTTGGTTGGGTATGAAGAGGGATATAGCTGGTTTTGTGGCACGTTGCTTAGAGTGCCAAAGAGTGAAGGTGGAGCATCAACATCCAACAGGTCTTTTGCAATAGCATCTTGTTCTAGAGTGGAAGTGGGAGATTATTTCTATGGATTTCATTGTGGGATTACCTAAGTCCTCCTGTCATCATGACGCTATCATGGTCGCCATGGACAGGTTTACCAAAGTTTCACATTTCTCACCTGTCTGATCTTATAATGCAACATAGATGGCTAGCATTTTCATGAAGGATATTGTTAGACTTCATGGCATCCTACGAAACATCATTTTTGATAGAGATCCCGTATTTACTTCAGCGCTTTGGAAATATCTTCAATAGGCATTAGGGATTCAGTTGAACTTCAATAAAACCTATCATACCGAGACCGATGGGCAGACTAAGAGAGTCAACCAAGTGTTGGAGGACATGCTCCGGATGTACATCATGGATCATCAGTCACGTTGGGAGGACTACCTATACTTGGTGGAATTTTCTTATAACAATGGATACCACAATTGTATTGGTATGAATCCCTTTTAGGCATTATATGGACATCCTTGTCGGACACCCTTGAGTGTAGACTAATTAGAGGATAGGGTGCATCTGGGTCCAAATATGCTTTGATATATGGAGAAGTAGGTGGAGAGGATCAGAGAGCATTTAATGGTGGCACATGATTGACAAAAGAAGTACGTGAACACGCATAGGGTGGATCATCAATTCTTTGTTGGTGATCGAGTGTTTATGCATGTGCATTCACAAAAGAGTCCAATCTATTACAGAAAGGGCTCTAAGCTTGCACCACATTTTGTTGGTTCATTTGAGGTTTTACAAAGGATCAGTCCTATTGCCTATCGACTTGCTCTACCATCTAGTCTCTCACATATTCATGATGTTTTCCATGTTTTAGTACTCCATTTGTATCATCCTAATATTTCTCATATTCTTGATTGGAATTCTCTACAAGTTGAGGATGGGAGACTAGCTCTCAATCCTATGGGCGTTTTGGAGCACATGCATCAGGTTTTTAGAGGTAGAGATATTGAGAAGGTTAGGGTCCGGTGGGACCCTAATGATGAGTCTTCATCTACCTTGGAGGAGGCTTCTTGTATGCGTGAGCTCTATCTTTTTCTCCTTGCAAGCTTCCAGGAGTAAGCCTAACCCTAGGGTAGGAGGATATAGTGCTCGCTCTCTTTTATCTTTCTAGACTCTATGGTTTTGTGTTTCTTATTGGCTTAGACCCTATATGTTGTTGGTTTGGTTATGATTCTAGATATGTTGCACTTTATGTCTCATGGATTTATATGTGGTTATTTATGTTTTATGCTCCATGGATCATTGAATGATGATTTACATGATGATGACTATGATGTATTATATGCTTAGTTAGTCAGATGTTTACTTGAGATAGATTATATATGAGTTTTTTTATGATATAATCATTATGCTTACCGATGTTTACTTGATTTAATGTAAACTTTTTTCTATCTTTGATGTGCCTAGGTGAAAGGGAAAAGCGTCGCACTACTCTTTACGAGTAAACTAGGTCACTTCCATTCCCTTTTCATGGTTTAATGTTATATGTTATATGCATATGTCAACAATGTGTTTATGCAACTATAGGTATTGAGCATCGAATCCACCTGAATCTCTAGGTCTGAGCATGCTTTATGGCCCAATGGATATGTTGAAATCTGGAGTTATCAGTTAGACCCTTTGTGTGACCATCATTCTTGTGCGAATGAGACTCTAGTCAGGTATCCTTGTTTTTTTTTTTCTAGTCATGTGGTTGTCTGGCTATGTCAGTTGTTCGTCTTGTAAGTTTTTGTGTTTTTGTTAGGATGCAGTTCATTATTTAAGAGTGTAGTTTAATGTTTATTTAATATTGATGTTGAGAGGAAATTAATATTAATACATTATTTGAATTAATGCATTAATGTTAATTAATATATTGAATTGTGTTATAGTGTTGAATTAAATTAATTATATGAACTAAAAGGTTTAATCATTTTAATTTTTTTTTTCAATAATATATATATATATATATATATATATATATATATATATATATATATATATATATATATATATATATATATATATATATATATATATATATTGAAAAGAAAAGCAATAGAGAAACTAGAGAGGACATAACAAAGAGATAAAGGCTACAAAAGAACAACACAAAAGACAACAACCAGAGTAAAGAACAACAAATTAAAGGCCAGCGAGAGACTAGCACACCTAAAAAAAAATTAGCACATTTTAGGTGAAAATATTTATGGTCTCTTTAGCATCCCTGACAAGCATCATCATCACATTTGCTGCCTCTTTCAGGTCTTTATTCTCCTGCACCTATTGATTACCTTTGGTCTTCAGCTCCAGCTCTTTTGCATTTTGCCTAGTTCTATGTCTGGAAGAGTGTTGAACAGAACTAGAAGCGAACTCATCATCAACAATCACAGTGTCTTTATTCTGCTTATCCTTCTCTAGGCAAGCAACCAACACATTCATGTTTTGAGAGGACACCTTCAACACAGCCAAGCTATGCTCCATGAATTTCCTCAGAGCACTCTCATTATTTTGAATCTGATTATTTATCAGATCATTATTAGACTCGCCCTTTTATTTGAGAGTCCTCACCACATCCTCCAGGTGCTTCAAATCTCCCTTTATAATCTCACCTTCCGACCAGTCTGGAATTTCTTTTTCATCCTCTGCTTCACTATTATCCTCCGCATTTTCCTCTTTTCCTTTAATATTGATATCCTTAACCACATTATCAATTTTGAAATCCGGCTCTCTTTGTTTTTCCTGAATGCTGGTAATGTTATCAACCACCCACTTCTGGAAATTGAACATTTCCAGAGTGTTGTTTCTAGCAGCATTTATAATAGTATCCACATTCTCCATGTCCTAGGTGGAATCCTCAGACCTAGGGTTTCCCTCCTCCATATTATGCTGAACATCATCCTTGTTGTCCAAATCATAGGGCTTCTCCTTTACCTCTGACTCTTCAACATCCTCTTCTCTCTACTCATTATCATTGTCTCCTTCCTGACCCTCAACCTCCTTCTCTTGCTCATTCTCCGCCTCTTCTTCCACCTCCCTCTCTTGCTCCTGCTCCTGCTCCTGCTTAGAAACAACCTTTTCTTCAGTGTCTTCTTCAGCTTTTTTACTAACCCTCGATTTCGTTTTAGGAGGAAGATTGGAAGAATCCTCATCAGAGTTAGAACTATCATAATCCTAAAAAATATGGGCATTCTCCACAAAGGGATCATCCTTATTAGCCTTAGATTTACCATTAAGATGCTCATATATTAACAAAATAAGACCTTGGTGAGCAATGGGGTAGGAATTAGGTTTCTTAGCATGGTCAACCAGACTATCATTAAGGGAGGAGGCCAAATAGAAGGGAAAAGAAATATTAGAGCCATGGTGAAAGTGATTAAGGATAACAAAGTGGCAATTATAGACTTTCAAAAACCTACCATCAACTGTAAGATACTCCATTAACACTGTCAACATTTTTTGCCAAAAGGATTTTACTTGGTTAGGGAGATAATAGGAAGTATTATCCTTTTTGGCAAGGTGAGCCCTTTCTTCTTCATTCTTGGGAAAATTTTTGATGGCTTCTAAAGATGGGGAAAAGGAGAGTGAGATGGATTAGATAGTAAACATACAAATAAAACATGAAAACACATGAAATCAAAAGACATAACTCAAATCACATGAAAACATGAAGAAGATGCATATACCTCACAATCTTTTTACCTTCTCCTTCATATGGAGCTTAGATGGAGTTGAAGTGCGCCCAATGTGCCTCCAACTTGATGTTGATTTGCTCCTTGCTTGCTTGATGTGGATGGCTCTCCAATATTGTGCACAAATGGATAAAATGGATCTTGAGGAATGATATGGATGAGATGACTAAGTGTGGATGAGGGATGATTTTGGCATGGTAAGGATGTAATGGTGATTTTATAGGCTCAAACTAACAACATAAGCTTACTAAACTTGGAGATGATGAATGAAAGGATGGAGTCCTCAATTTATAGGAAGAGGAGAGGAAAAATGGATGGCTAGGATGGACCCAAGATGGAGGGCCAAAATTTCTTGTGAGCTCACACAAGGCCTAGGAGAGGGTGTGAAGACCAAGAGATATGCCTTAAAGGCATTTCTTGTCTCCACACTCCTCAAGGTACATTGGGAAGACTTTCCAATGTGCCTTGAGATAAGCAAGGGATGTGACATTCCTTGAAGAATGGGGAGGAAGAATTTAATTTTCTTCAAAAAGGGATGATCATGGGGGTTGGAGGAATAAGAAGGAATTAAAAATTCCTTGGGAGATGAGATGCCTAGAGGAATGTGAGATTTTGAAAATCTCACATTCACCTAGGAAAAGAGCATTTAAGGATAGTAGTTGGACAGAAGGGACAAGGAGTTGACTTTGTGGCTAATCATGACGATTAGCCACTAGAAAATCATTAGGAGGGGGATTAGAGGAAAGGTTAGGTGGGATAAGATTTGTAGGAGGATTTGACTAGGAGAGAGAATGAGTGGAGGGAATTAAAAATTAGAAGAATAAGGTTAAGTGAGTTTAGGGAGTTTCTAGAAGAATTTATTAGGTTAATGATGGATTAGAAAGATGATTTGTAGGAATCATGTAGGTTAACTAATTAATTGAAATTAATTAGCTAATAGGAGGATTTGAAAAGATTTCATTTTTAGAAGAATAAAAAGAGGGGTTGATTTATTAAATAAATCAATCACATACTATAGTGACAATATTAATTATAATTAATTAATAAATTAATTATGTGAGGAATTAAAAATAATTAAAATAATTATTTTTAAGTGTCTACATTTTGCCCCTTTTACGCAACGACAAATTTGATGATGAGTAGAAGATAGAAAAAGAAGAATCAGATGCCCCAGTGTAAAGTGTGGGAGGTGTATGCCCCCTCGAGAATTTTTTCGGAAAAAAAGACGAGAAATTCTTGAAAATAAAGGAAGAAGAATTTGAGTGGAAGAGATGAGTGAGGAAGAAATATGAAGCAGACGTGGAAAATGTGGGAGGAAGAATGGAAGAGATGTGAGTCGATCATGTGCATATTGTTTGCATGCTTGAGCTTTTTGCTTTGTTTTCATCTTGTGTCCCAGGACTATACTTGTTTAGGACTGCCTTGATCATCCTATATCTTGGTATGTCTTGGTATGGCTTGGCTGGTGTATAATGGGGCATAGTTTTCATGACATGGTATGTTTGAAGGTCTTCCTTGTACGAACCGACAACCCTGCATTAGTGTTTATCAACACTTGCATGATTGTGTGCAAGGCATTCCTGTTTGACTGAGCGTCAGTCCATGCCTCAGATCTTCATATCATCCTGGTTCTTATAATTAGTGGTGTAGACTATCCATGACAATATCAAATCTAGGTTTGCTCTCTATACTTGCTCAACAAGAAATCCAATCCATTTATCATTTCTTTGTCTCATTTCATTCACAACACTCTAACCCATCCTAGTTCCCTCTTTCATTATCTTCATCCTTTCATCGCTTATTCTTCTAATTCCTTTTGAGAGAACACCCATGTTCTTCGAACTCGCATGTCCTCTCGAGGGGGCATACCACTGCTTCCTCATCATCCTTCCTCGTCATCATTCTTCCTCATCTCATGACTGGGGCATCATGCTACTAGTCCTAGTCCTTTTCTTCCACTTTGTTTTATTCTTCTTTGATATTACATCATTTCACGATGCTATATCAAAGAGGGGCAAAATGTAGACACCTAAAATTAATATTTAATTAATTTAAGCCTATCAACATAATTAATTAATTAAATTGTGTTGTCCTCATTCCTCTCAGAATTAGATTTCTAATTTAATTAATTCTATCACTATCGTCCAATAATTAATTTATCAAATAAATAAATTATTCTCCTATTCTTCTAAAGTCCCCTTCAATAATTATTTCCTCTAAACCCCACTCAGTTAATTAATTCTAATTAATTAACTTAGTCATGTGATTCCTACAAATCACTTTTCCTAATCCCACTCAACCTAATTAATCCTTCTAGAATCATAATCATGCTTATCATTATCCATCAATTTTTAATTCCCACTCATGTCGCATCAACATCGAGCCTCTCAAAGAAATTCAAATTTCTTTGAATCCCTCAATGCATCCTTATTTTGGAATTTTTAATTCCTCATGTTTGAAATTCAAATTTCTCCCCCCTTTTTCCCAAGGAATTTTATATTCCTGTTTATTTTCCCAAGGCACCCTTGATCCATGCCTTCTATCGAAAATCAATCTCAACCCTTCATGATCAAATCAATCTTGGCCCTCCATTGGTCTTCTCCAATCTATAAATTGGAGTCTATTCTCCTCACAAATCATCCACTTCTCATGCATTGTCATGCTGCTCTTTTCTCCTCTTCTTTCTCTAATCTTTCAATTCAAATCCATCCAAAGTCTATCCAATAATCCTATCAAATCCATTATTCTTGTTGAGAAAAGGAGATCAATCCACATCCAAATCAAGCAAGGAGCACATCAAGTGGAGCATCAAGGGCACATCTTCTCATCCACTTCATCAAGCTCAATCCAAGGGAGAGGTAAAAATAGCAAGGTATAAGCTTTGTCTTTATGTTTTTTATGTGGTTTTATGCATGTTTCATGTTTTCATATCTTTTAGTGTTTTGTTTGTGCACTAACCACCTCAATCCATCTTGCTAGTTTTTCCCCTCTTCACCTGTCTCCCCATATTAGGACCAACCTCATTAAATTATTAAAAGGATATAAACATGTTTTTGCTTGGTCCTATGAGGACCTAAAGGCATATAGACAAGACTTATTTCAACATGAAATTCCTCTGCATTCCGATGCCAAGCCTTTTCAATAGAAGCAAAGACCTATTAACCCCCTTTTGGAGACCAAAATGCAACAAGAATTAACTAAGTTAAGGGAAGGGGGGATAATAAAACCTATAAGACATTCTTCATGGGTATCTAACTTGGTCCATGTCATAAAGAAGAATGGGGATTTAAGGCTTTGTGTGGATTTTAGAAATTTGAATGTTGCTTCTATAAAACACAATTATTCTCCCCCAAATATGGAGGCCATGTTACAAAGGGTAACTGGTTGTGATTTATTATCAATGATGGATGGGTTCTTAGGTTATAATCAGGTATTAGTAAAGGAGTCTGAGCAATTTAAGACCACTTTTACTACCCCTTGGGGGACTTATGTGTATGTGAGAATGCCATTTGGTCTAAAGAATGTTGGAGCTACTTTTCAGAGAGCAATGGATGTAGCATTTAAGGAGTTTATCAACATCATAATGGTTGTTTACTAGGATGATTTGACATGTTTCTCAAGGAAGGTAGTTGGTCACTGCGGTCACTTGGAAAAGGTTTTTTGCAAGGCTCTGGAGTTTGGTGTATCCTTGAACCCAGAAAAATGTCATTTTGTAGTGACTGAAGGAAAATTATTAGGGCATATTGTCTCCAAAGAAGGGGTTAGGATAGACCCTGAAAGGATTGAAGCTATAAATAATGTACCTCAGCCAAAGAATGTTAAAGGGATTCAATCTTTCTTGGGCAAGGTGAATTTTGTCAGAAGATTTATTGCAAATTTTGCTGAAATTGTCAAGCCCATTGGGAAGCTTTTGAAGAAAGATGCAAAGTTTTCTTGGGATGAAGAAGCTGCACAGGCTTTTGACAAAATTAAGAAGGCTATTCAGGAAGCATCGGTGCTAAAATCACTTGATTAAGTAGGCCTTTCTCATTATTTTCTTTTGCTTCTAATCACACAGTAGCCGCAATTCTACTACAAAAGGAAGATGAAGGATATGAACATCCAATTGCTTTCTATAGCAAATCTTTACAGGTTGCTGAGTTAAAGTATAAAATTATGGAAAAACAAGTGTATGCTCTAGTCAAGGCTGTTAAAGTATTTAGTCCTTATCTGGTAAGTGCCCAAATTGTAGCCTATGTACCACATGCAATGGTCAAGGATATCCTGTCCCAGTCTGAAGTAACTAGAAAAAGATGCAAATGGATAAGTAGAATACAAGAATTTGATCTTGAGATCAAAATCACAAAGCTGGTAAGAGGTCTAGGCTTAGCCAAGTTAATGAATGAGACAAACTTTAAGGATATTGACATAAATAATGTTGAGATTGAACAAGCTTTTGTAACCAGCATTGAGAGGTAGCCATGGTATTCAGATGTGGTATACTTATTGAAGAATGCCTCATGTCCAGAAGGTATGACACATAGCCAGAGCAGAACACTAAAGTTAAAATCACAGAAATATGTTCTTATTTAGGGAGACCTGTATTGGAGGAATATTGATGGGATTCTACTGCTTTGCCTGGATGAATTCCAAGCTGAGAAGGTTTTGAAAGAGATGCACAATGGGGTGTCTGAAGGCCACTATTCAGCTAAGAATACTGCTCGTAGGATAATCAAAGCAAGGTACTATTGGCCAACTTTGTTCAAGGATGCTCATAAATATGTTAAAAAATGTGATCCTTGTCAAAGGTTTTCTTCTAAACTAAAGTATGTTGGTGCTTTGCCTTTGAATTCTGTTATAGTTGAAGCCCCTTTTGTTCAATGGGGGTATTTATTTTATTGGAGAGATAATAGAAAAATCAAGCAGAGGTCACATATGGATTCTGGTGGCTATAGACTATTTCACCAAGTGGATTGAAGCCATATCTACCAAACAGGCTACCAGTAAGGTAGTCATTAATTTCTTGATGAATAATATAGTGACAAAGTCTGGTGTGCCAACTAAAATAGTCATGGATAATGCTATGTGCTTCAGGTCTGAAGAGTTTGCAGAGTTCTCTGCTAATTATGGGACTACTACATCATACTCTTCACCCTACCACCCATAGGGAAATGACCAGGCAAAATCGAGTAATAAAAGTGTCCTCAACATCATCAAGAACATCCTAGAGGAAAATAAAAGGTCCTAGGATCAAAAGCTCAGGTTAGCTTTACGGGCTGACAAGATGACTATAAAAAAGGCCATTGGTACATCCCCTTTTGAGCTAGTTTATGGAGTGAAAGCCAAGTTGCATGTGAATAATTTGTTTCCAGTTTACCAATTTTTGCAGATTGAAGAACTAGAAATGTCTAAGCCCATGGAAGAAAGAATGATCTAGTTAGTAGAGTTGGAGGAAATGAGGACTGCAACCCATAAAAGGAATATGAAACTTCAATTACAGTCAAAGTACCTTTTTGATAAAAGGACTAGTGCAAGAAAGTTCCAGATTGATGACATGGTGTTGCAGTGGAATGCAAAAGACCAAGACAAAGGCAAGCATAAGAAATTTGAATCACTGTGGATAGGCCCTTTAATTGTTTGTGATATCAATGGAAAGGATTCATACTTCTTGCACAAAATGAATGACAAAGTACAGGAATTTCCAGTGCATGGACAATTCCTGAAATATTACTTCTCTTGATCTATTCCAGTCCATGCATAGTAGCTGTAGGCTGTATATATTTTAGGTTTTCTTCCGTTAGGGTTTTGTTGGTTTGCATTCCAGATTTTTTGCCAGATTATTGTGTTGGTCTTGCATCCAACCATCCCTAGTCAGAGCCACTGTTGGGACTATAAAAGCTTGAGGGTTTAGGGTTTTTGCTTTTTGTTGAAAACATTTAGAAAAAATAAACTTTTGTAGCGCATTATTGTAATTCATATTGAACTTGAACCCTTGAACCTTTTTGGTTCAAAGTTCAAGGTTCAATTGTTTCTCTTGTATGAGTCGTGGCTTTGTAATATTTTTAAATAAGCAAGTGAGAATGTGTTATGTCTATTTTGAACCATTTGCAAATCGGTTCAAGGTTCAAGGTTCAAGATGTCCCTTTCTTTTGATTAAAGGTCTTTGCTCATTGCCTTTTTCCACTTAAGTGGAAGGGTTTGTGCATCATCAAGAGGGGCCCCCTTTTAAGTCTAGGCCTGGGCAGGTTCAGATAAATTTTAATTTTTTCTAGGTCCTATGTCTTTTCCTATGTTTCTGGCCATTTTTTTTGAACTTTTGCCTTATCGGCAAGACCTACCCCGATCGGCAGGACTCATCCTGATGAGGTCGTAGGCAGTGTGTGTGGAGTTATTGAGTATCAGGTTGAGCAGTTTCATGCTATCCTAACCACCTGATGACATGGTGCAAGCAGAGGAGGTAATACAGTGGTGACATTGGCCATCAGAATAGCTCAATGTAATGTTACCCGATGACCCAATGGAACATCACCCAGAGCGCGAAGTTTGTCATCGGCCATCGGAAATTAAGTTCTGAAGTTATCCTAATGAACTGATGGATAGTGCAAAGAAGTGCAGAGTGTGGAAAGATGGCATCAGCCATCGGGTTTGCATGTTTGGAGAGATCCTGACAACCCGATGGAAGGGCCCAAGTAGCCCATTTATCCCACATTGGTCGCAGGGAGGAGCATTTTAGTATTTATGTGCAAGGCCGCATATATCCCAAGTGTCAAAGCTTATGGGCTTTTAGCAAGTGGTAGCTCAGAAGCGGTGGGCCCCCTGTACGCATCTCAAAGCACCCAAAATTTTGCAGTAAAAGGGCAAGTTAAAAAGCGAGCAGGTTGAATGCAGATCCATGACCATCGCTATACTGCCATGCAAAGGTGATCAACTGTTAATGGCCGTGACTTGGTGATTGATGAGGTGGCAGACAAGTGGCAAACACGTGGTGACATTGTGGCATAGGATGTAGCCGTTCAGAGGGGCTAAGGGTCGAGAAGATCAAGAAAGATCAATGATGATCAAGATGGATCCAAGGGGTGTCGCTATGTCACGACATAAAAATGCTCGCTAGATATCACCTGCGACTTGGCGACAAACCACTAATGGTGAACCATGGCCGATAGTTAATGCAAGCGGTTAAGGCAGGCGATTCATTCCGATGGTTAGTGGAGGCCGTGCTAAGGTGTTAGAGTGGAGAGCTCATAATGAATACCCTTGCAACAGGTGGCATATCATCAAGGTGTATATCAAGTAGAACATGGCTTCGATGGATCATTGAAGGGACTCACTAAAGGCATCAGTTTCATCGACATGAAATGTGTTGATGAAACTAGGGTTTTGATAAAATATGAAAATGGCCAGCCAAAGAGGAGGTCTAGCCAAAAGAGTGGTGGGTCCGGTAGTGCTGAGGTGGTGGATGGGGCCATGCTCAGGCAGATCTCGGGAGCAAATCATGAGGTGCCACGTGGTTCCATGCAACTGATGAGGTGGAAGGTCCATTGGTGTGCCACGTGGCAGAGCAAGTAGTATGTCATCAAGATGAATGTCAGGAAGACCTTGGCTATGATGAACCTCTAAATGGTTTCACCGAAAGCTCATTTCCATCGACAAAGGAACATCAAAGAAATATCAACTGATCCTTTCAATAAAATAATGGCATCGATGAAACTATGGTTTTGATGAGATAAGAAAACAGCTAGCTGAAGAGGATGTTTGGCTGAAAGAGTGATATCCGCCAGAGAGGAGAGTAGCCCAGGTGAATTAACCGGTGGGCAAGTCAAGAGGGATCTGATGGTTGGATCGATGATCTGACGGTGGTCGCCATGTCGCAATATAGAGTTGTGCGGTGTTTATCGGCCATGCCTTGGCAATTTAGTGGTGGGACCCAGAGAAAGAGCAGTTCAAAGGAATGATACACAATAGGAAGCTTGGAAAAGGATCCAACGATGGTCGCCGATCTGCTATGCAGAGATGTTGGATGAATAATCATCGCAAATCAGTGACAAAGGAAGAAACAATGAAGGGTGGGTCCGACTGTGCTCGGGTGGCAGGATGGGTGGAGTCTAGAGGGACTCATGAGAAAACCAGGAGGTGACATGTGGCTAAGATCTACAAGGGTTAATTTTTGTCTAGATATGGATTTGTTAAATATCAGTGGATGGCTCTCGATCCGAGGAATCTGATTTTGTAGTCAAGTGCAACCCATGGCAAATATTTTTGGGACAGTGACCTCGGGATCTCAGAAGTTATTTCTCAAATAGAAGGTGATGATTTACTATAGGCCAAGTGCGATAGCGGTTAATGCCAGTAGTTAAGGTAAGTGGTTACAGTGGCAAACTAGTGGTAGCAATTAAGTTTTTAATAGCTAGAGACCAAGTGGTGGGGCTCGTTTCTAAGCGGATTACTCAGGAAAGTTAAAGGGCAAGCTAGTTTCCCATGATCAGATGGCTGTCTCTATACCGCAATGAAAAATACATCCAAACTTTAAAGGCCACGACATAGAAACTAAAGGAAAGGTGCTTAGAAAGATGACTTCCTAATCTGTTGGTGCCAAAAGTTTTAAATATTAAAAAGAAATAGCGACAGAGATGTGCGAATCCCATCAAATTTTGTTTGAAGTGAAAAGTTAGTGAAAGGTATTCAAGGAGATCTGTAGAGGACATAATGGTGCATGGCTCTGTGTCTTCTTAGATAAGAACTCATCAATGCTCTGGCACAAGATGATCCATCGATATTATGAAGCTGACGGTGATTGTATCCGATTTTGGGTAATAGGGGCCTGCCCTTTCGGCCATTTTCCAAATGAATGCCTAGATAATTAATGAAGCACACATCCCAAAAAGAATGTTAGATTTCTCCCTCAACTACAATGGCACAAAAATATAACTTTTACATTAAATGACTGTTAGGGTAAGATTATTTTTCTAGGTAGCCCAAAGCTTGTTGCATCCTGATTTCTATCAAAGGATACCAAGGCTACCTAGAAAAGGGACACAAATCTTTGTAGCTAAACTCTGGCAAAATTAATACAGGCCTTTGTCTTAGCAATTTATGAGTCAAATATGAAGAACTTGTAACCTTCTGACAAAGGAATGAAATATACAGTCCAGAGAATTTAAGTTCAGATTTGCTATGTCATTGTATTGGTGTTCATTCCATTTAAGTAATCAAGGATTTCTTATTTTGATGATTTGCTAGGCATCTAATGAAGTTGTTTTGAGTCTTTTTCTTAAGGATAAAAATATAAATATACTTTGAATAAAGTCATTGATATCATTATTTCTGGTTTGGATTTGATGATGAAATCTAGGTACAGATTGGGACTCTGTGTATGTCAAGCATATTCAGAGTTGATAGATCAAAAACATGTGATTTGTGTACCAGTTTCTCTTGTCAGGTTGCAGTCTGTTGTAGATGACTCTATTTCCCAGATAAGGCACTGGTTTATCTATTGGTTTTTTTTGGATTTTGTGATCCTTTTTTAAAAAGTCAAATCAATTTTCCATTTAGGTTAGTTGTACTGGTCAGTAAGGAAAGTTTGCAGGAATTTACACTACTTTTCTGCAAACTATTTACTATTTTTGTGAGAAAATAGTCTTTAAAAGGGTTCACCAGCCCAAGCTTTTATAAGCTTAAAGTGTAGGAGGATTCCTAATTCTGGAACCTCATATTATTGTCTTTATTTCAAACTTTTGTTGTTCTCTTCCATTGCAGCACAAAGGCAGTAACTTTCACTTTTAAAGAGAAGAAACATAAGTTTTCAAAATGGAGAACAACACCACCAATGGAGTCTCAAGGATGGAAATCACACATTTGCTGTCAGATTTCAAGAAAGACATAATAAAAAATATGGCTACTCAGTTGGACACACTTCAATCCAAGAAGAAACATGAGGATGCAAATGCAATATTGGCAGAATACTATCCTCACTGTAGACAAAAGAAGAAGGACTGCAAATGCAAATTGGTAGCCAACATTGAGAACAGGAGAATTCCTCTAGAGTTCAAGCCAATTGAAGGAGATGATGAATAAATTTTCAACATTGCAAAAAGAAGGCCATGGGCTCCAAGACAACGTATGCCACCAAATCCATTATCTCTTAATGACCCTCATTTAAATTCTTATGCTCCTAATAGTCAGTGGCAACCTTCTTACCCACAAAGTTATGAAAATTATCCCTCATCACCTTGGAGTAATCCTCAAAATACATGGCCCAATTACCAAAATTCTCAATCTCAAAGGTAGCAACCCTAGGGGAATTGGCAACAATATCAAGGAGGCTGGCAACCACCTCAAGGAAATCGGAAGTAGACATCCCAATGGAGGAGAGGACAACAATGGCCAAACCAGTCCACTAGTCACCTACAATCACCTCAGAGCCTCAACAACAAACACTAATGCCGCCTCCTAACCCAAGTACTAGTGCAACAAGACCTACTCAGCTACTGACACAACCTGTTCCTAATTCTAATAACAAGCCACAACAATAACCTGTTTATTCTATTGAACCAAACCAATATCCTATATATGTTGTAGGTATAAGTGATATTCATCTTAGTTTAGGTACAACTTTTCTAGAACCTTCTTCCATAGTCATAACTAAATTACGTACAAAGGAAGTAGAGCAAGATACTTTGCCTAATCTGCCTATATAACCAAGTTAGTTAAATGAGTCAGAACATCCCCAAAAATCTAGTATAGTAGCTCCATTCCCTCAAAGGTTAGAGATGGAAGTGACAAAATAGAAGAGGAACCAACATTTGATCTTATAGACCAATTTAAGCATGTTTGTGTTAAGATCCCTTTATTCCAAGCCATAAAGGATGTTCCAATTTACAACAAAGCCATCCAAGAGGACTGTTTAAAAAAATCAGGTAGGAAGAAAAAGGATCCACAAACATTACATATAGTAGGTCAATTAGTAGATATAATGCTTGGAAAGGTGACTCTCCCTAAGTACTCTGACCATGGTAGTCATGTGGTTAGGATTTATCAATGAAATCCAAGTCTAAAATTCCTTAATAGATCTAGGTGCAGCTATCAATGTGATGACAAAAGATATCATGCAATATTTCTATATCACTAATTTAAGACCCACTCCTACTATCCTGCAACTAGCAGATAGTTCTACTCTTAGAACTGATGGCATGGTAGAGGACCTTGTAGTAACATTAGATTCTTGTGAACGCGCAACTGATTTTATGATCATTTCTCCTAAAGTAACTCTAGGAGGATATCCTGTTATCTTGGGCAGACCCTAGCTGGATACAATAGATGCCTTTATAGGTTGTAGGTCAAGAGACATGACCATTTCCGATGGCATGACTGATGAAATTATAAGGCACTAAGAGGGGGGGGGGTGAATCAATGATAGTAAAAACAATACAAATCTGAATATCAATTTAACCAACTTAAAACTCAATAGGCATGTAAGAAATAACACCAAGTATGCAATCACTACATAAAGCATAAACCACATGACACAAGAGTTTATACGTGGAAAACCCAAATGGGAAAAACCATGGTGGGAGTTAGTACCCACAAGATCCACTATCTGTAGTATAGAGATCTAACCGGTTAAGGTCTACAACACCCAGTTAGGGGCACAACCTGTTAGAAGTGTCTAAGCCCGGTTAAGAGCTTTACAAAAAGGCCTGTGAGGACCAACCCTATTAGGAGCTACCCAAGTAATTAGGATTTGAAAACACAAGCTAATGTGTTACCTGGTTAGAGGATTTAATGACCAGAACTGTTAGGATCTGATTGCACCCTATTAGGAGGGACCTTGTAAGAGGATTTTCTTACTGCAGCTGTTAGGAAGACAACAAGTACAAATAATCTTAGTATAACACCTTCTATGTCTTATAAGATCTGCTTTAGAACATTACAACATCACAAAGACTTCATCTCTCAACTCCTCTGATCTTTGCACTATCAGAAATATAAAATTCACTCATCATATATCACACTATTAGGCTCATGTATATATATCCTCTCATACCTCATCACACAATTAAAATTATCATAAGGTCGGCTAGAACCTTATTACAATTTTATAGGTTCAATGCATCTAGACAACCTTGCATTGTACGCTTTAATTATGTTGGCCACCGACATAACAAATCCAGTTCTGTGTCGTTTTACCGATTTGAGTGATTTTCATCACTATAGGTTAACTATGTTTCTTGATCTCTGCCTTGTTGATCAAATCTCATTCATCTGATCAAATATGCTCGTGCAGTCAAGAACGTATTCTCATATGTTAATCTTCAATGCTGCTGCAAAACCACATTCCTTCATCCTTCATGGATTTCATGTACCGGTTGTCGGTGTGAGACTTTGTTAGTCATTTTACTGGTTGAAGTCCCAATTACCGGTTCTGATAAAGCTGTCTCTGCTTTACCGGTTAATTCTAGCCGGTTGAACTGTAGGACTTAGATTACTTAGAGAAACATAGTTGCCATCAATGACAACATACAAAATAGTCCTCATACATAAATCTAATCTCTATGTACAAGAAACATATATCGATTGCATCAAGACATTACATTACATTACTGGTTGACGAAATGATCAAATGCTAACAATCTCCTCCTTTGGCATTGATGGCAACACTTAGGAAAATTTTTGTCAACTAAGTGTACAACACAAAAAGTGACTTCTTGACATACACTCTCCCTTAGCAATTTCATACCATTACAAAAATGAAATCATTACTCCCCCTTAACAATACATACAAAATTATGGCTAGACTCTATAAAGAAGTAAAATACAAACATTACATCAAAATTTGTCATCAAAAGTTGCATATATAGACAAATAGAAGAGTTTTGAAGTCTTTACAATGTAATTCTCAAGAAAATATCACTGAAATGAAACTTTAACTGCTTAAGGTCATTGTCCCATGTTTCTAAGAGTGTCTCAGTGATTTCAACATGTTGTCAAAATTTGTGTAGCAAATTCTTCCATAACATCAACAATGCTCATCTCCGGGGTAGCCAAAATTGCTTCAAACTCCTTGTATGCTCTTGTTAGAATTTAAACTTTCGGAATTAACTAATTCTTCAGCTCCTTCAAGGATCTTATCCGCTTCACCTGTTCAAAATCATAAATTTCTAATATGTGATGTAAGGCATCAACTAATTTACCAAAAGCTAAAGCGGAGTCCTGTACCGGTATGTATGCTTCACTTATCCTTTTGAGTTCCTTCTCTGCATCTTCTCAATTTTTCTTTAAGTCGAAACAAAATAATGATACTTTAGATATAATGGCCAAAATTTTACCGCCAGTTTCTATTCTGGTTATCAAAAGATCTTTGTTCACTATTAAATCAACCTTACCTTTATCAATTTCTGAAATCAATTATTCTCCCCTTCTCTTCTTGTAATCTTTTTCCGCTAAAGCATTAGCTACCTCTTCAAGTGATTTTAGTTGTTCACTAGCATCAACAACTAACTGTCCAAGTTTGGCAATAGGGGTAGCCAAATGTTCTGTATCAGTCTCCAATAGGAGACTTGACAAAATATCAACAACAATCCTTATAGTCTTTGCTTCTCTTTGTTGTTCCTTTGACCTCTTCTTATGTGCACATGATTGCATAGCAGTTGCAATCTCCATTAACTCAGAAGAACTCAGATTGTCCATATCTATAGGACCTTTAATACTCACATAGTTCTCCTCATCATCATCATCGATCAAGGTTTTCTTCTTCTCCATTGTTTTCTTCTCTTCATCCTTTTTCTATTTTGACTTCTTCTCTGGTTTCTCTTTTCTTGTCTTAGTTTGTTCCTTCTCTGTTGTTGTAGTGACTGGTGGTAGTTGACTTTCAACATGATGTACCTCTACCGGTGGTGGTTGCATTTCCACACTTTGTTCAGTAGCTGATGCCTCCTCTGCCTTTTTTTCCTCAGCCATATCCTTCTGGCCGTTATTAATAACATCATTTACATTTGTATCTATGGTTGCATTTACCAGTGGAGTTTGTGTTCCTATGGATTGAGCATTCACTGATTTCTCACTTGATTTTTTATCAGTTTCCTTCTCACCTTCATTATTTACATCTTGTTGTTTCTCTTAGGGATCATCCATTTGTACATCAACTTTAAAAACATCTACACTGTCAGAAGTGTTTGCAACATTATATCTGGTATTGTCAACATTATCTGTGTCATTATTAACTGCATTACCAGGGTCATCATCATCCGATATATCTATAGAGTTAGTATCAATAGGGTCATCATACAAGTAATTATTATCCTGCTCTAAATTTATAGGCTTAACACCCTCAAGAAAATCTTCTCCCTTTAACTTATCAGGTGTATCATCCTCATCTTCTTCATCTTTTTCTTCTTCTTTAGGGAAGAGACCTAAATATTTCTTTATCAAAATTTTAGTCTCCTTTTGGATTGATTCAGTATCACCTATCAACATTCTAGTCAATCTTTTCTTGGATCTAAGAAGAGATTTTGCATTTACTCGTACATCTTCTATTGCTTCCTCACTAGCTTCCGATTGCAGGTGCTTAAGAGTGTAATCAATACATTCTTTATCCTGTCTAATGGTGGCTTGCCATCTTGCATCAATAATATTATACAAAGTGTTTGGAATTTGCCCTTGTAGCTCAATGAGGGCTCTACTAAACTTTTTCATACTGAAGATGTCTTCATCTTCAATCTCCCTTTGTTGACTTTCAGACAAATGAGTAAACAGTATGTTTAAACCTTTGTAAATACCATACTCCTTAATGATTCTAATCATTCTAGTGAAAGAATCTTCAAGTGTCAATATTTTGTAGCTGCTTTACCTTTTTGAGTAGTCTTCTTCTTCTTCTTATCACTTGCCCTTAGTGTTTTCTTATCTTCTTCTGATTTAGTTTCCTCAATATCTGTCACCGGTTTGTGAGCTTTCTCCTTCTTTCTTTAGCTAGTTTGGGTAGGCACAACATGAGGTTCAACCATTTTACCTTTCCTTCAAAATTGTATTTTAGAGGGTTTCCCTCTTTGAGATTCAGTAGGCTTCACCTTAGTTTCTTCTGCTTTCTTCTTCTCAACTTCTTTGGCTGCTATGGTCTTAGCGGTGGGGGGTACCGGTTGGTACACTGGAAGTTTCACCTTGTTGAGCCTCAAATTTGGCTCTTGCTACAACTATTTGTTCTTTTGTAAATCTGATCTTCTCAGCAAAGCCCTGTACCTCTTTTCTTATTTTATTTGCAATCACCAGTCTCTGTAATTCATTAGTAATTTCTCCTTATAGGTTCCAAACCTTTCAATAGTAGCATCTACTAGTTGGACTAATAAATGGTCAGCATAGGCAATGAGTAGATCTTTATCTACTTCATATCCCATGGGAATTACCCATGTGGTTCTTGGAATCACAACTTCCATTAGACATGTATCTGTGTCAACCATGAAACAAATGGAATCCTCATATTTGTTTACAACTTCAGCTGGAATTCTCTCTCTTGCATGCATTTACTTTTGAAATTTCTTGAAATATTCCCAAATGATATCATCAAACTTGTCTTTGATCATCCAGCTACTATTCTTTATTTGCAATAGTGATAGAGTACCGGATATCCATTGAATGTCACCTATACTAGGGAAAAAGTTTTGGAAATAAAAGAATAAGCCCATGATAAGTTGTCCAAACTTGAATCTCAGCTTCTTGTCTTTCTTCACAACTTCCAAATTTGTCACTAATTGGCTTCTCATTGCTTCATAGAGCTCATAATCAACATCCTCCTTAATCATCTAGTAGGCAGTGTGAATAGTTGTTGCTGGTATGCTGTTCATTCTGCTTGAATAGAAAATTCTATAGCCAATCACCATAGATGCAAATTTAACAATAGGATCATTAATCTCATTCACAGTCATGGCTCTTTTATCCCATCTAGATCCAGTTAACTTCTCAACATCATTCTTAGGTATAGACCTAAGCAATGACTCTTCACCAGTTGAGCAGAAGCTGGTTACAACATAGATTGCTTCCTTAGTGATTTTGTGAGGTATGTCTAACCACATGAACTGATCATGAAAATGGTTCAAAACAAATCTCGCCAACCCGTCATCAAAATCATCAATGAAATTAATCCAATGATGAAAATTTTTATCAGCTACGCTTATGAACTATTCTTTCAATCTTCCCTATTCATTACACAAAGATCTGTATTGCTCATAAATAACTGCAACTCCCAAGTCTTCAAGTTTGCAGCGATAAAAGGATCTTACATCCTATACATGCAAAAAACCATTCAGTACACTGGATAGGGTCAATTTCCTCTGACTTGTATGGATGTCGTTGTTAGATATTTGGTTAATCCCAAAGACACTGAGAGGGGGGGGGGGGAATCGGTTTCTAACTGGTAGATGAAAGATTTAAACTTATTTGCAATTCTGTAACTGAAATTAATATACTGGTAAACAAATAATAATGCAGTAAAGAGAAACAAAAGAATCAGCATCAATGCACACCATAACACATATATTTTGGCGAGGAAACCTAGTAAGGGAAAAACCTCAGTTGGATTTGTGACCCATAATATTTACTCACTAGCCAATATGAATAAATATTACTTAGTACAATAGGGGCCTACACATGTAGGAAGGCCAACTACCTAGAGCTCACTGCTCAACAAAAATGGAGTCACACTGATTACAACATCACACTGATGTAAACACAAAATTGAATTCTTACAACTTGCATCAAAATGCTGGATGAGTTCTCTGTTATGCTCTGTCTAATACCGGTTCTACCTCTACCAAAAACCCTTTCCAGTATGCTATCTAATGATTCTTCTTACACAAAATAGTCTTCGCTCTGCTCTACTTCTTATTCGCTCCAAAATAAACACATAAAAATGCATATACAACTATTCGCTATCATATCTCTATCCTATCTCATATTACCGCTTTCATACATCTTTTTTTTATTACATACCAAATGACCTACAAGAGCTCATAAATATATGAGTCTTTACAATACAATATGTTGGCCATACAATTATAATTTACATTACAATTTATTTTGCATAAACAATACTATTGTGAAGTCGGCTTTCCCGGCCGGTATGATCTGCTGCCGGTGTAAACTGGATGCCAGTGTGAATAAATATTGTTGTATCTATGGGTGCCGGTAGGTGAAATCTATTGCCGACTGAACCTGTAGAACCTTGTTGAACCTTGTTGCCATTAATGACAACATCTACCTTTCTTATCTGAGTGTATAATGCCAATAATCTCCCCCTTTGGAATTGATGGCAATACTCATGAGAAAAATAAAAAACCAGAAACTGAGAGTGCTCCCCCTAAGCAAATGATCTCCTTCTGTTCACTTTTCACCATGCCTTACCCTGTACATTTTTCTCACTATACCACTCCCCCTTTGACATGAATGACAAAGGATGTCAAAAGTATCAAAAATTCAAAAATTACCTAGATACCTGAAGTTGGTTATGTACAATCTTAAAAATATTTGCAAGAACTAAGTTAAGACCCTGCAGGAACTTTGTACTGTTGACAATTATTGCTTCAGTCTATGTGATCATCCCAGTAAGATAGTGCATTTGTTGTTCTGGTGATCTGTCTCCTTGAATTTTTACCTTGGATAGTTCATTCCTGTGAGTTAGTAGATTGTCCAATCTTGGACCAAGCTTATTTTTCAACTCCTGGGTTTTCATTTTCAATCTAGCCTTTTCTTTTTCCAAATTTTCAATCTTTTCCTCATAAATAGCCATTTCCTGATCTAAGATTGATGTTAGTTCCGAGGAACCAATTAAGTTATCTACAATATAATCAATCTCCTTCTGAGGTTTCCTGATTTGATCATCAATATCTTTAGTTAAATGATGAGGTTTGCAAGTTTCCCTGTATAATTCCTTATATTCCAAAATAGTGGAATTCAATGCCGATAGCAATGAATCAATCTATTGAGTACACCTTTATGGTTTTACCAAAGAATTATTCCTTTTCTTTATTAACTCTTTCTTGAATAGTCTCCTCATTTATCTTGTCTAATGTCTGAATGTTAGTAGAAATGAATTTAGACAACGTGTCCAATTTACTTATTGAGCGAACAATGTGATCTACCTTGCACTCTGGTGAAATCATTTGCAAAATCGGTAGAGTCATCTATAGCCTTGAATGCTAAGGCATTAAACTCTGTTATTTTCTTTATAGAGTCTAAAAGTACTTCTGTAATAGTTGTTGGTCTGAAATCCACAGTGGAAGTATTGGGAGAATTGCTAGATTATGCATTAAGTTTCTTCTCTTCTCCTGTTATCTGTTCAACTACCTTAACCACTTTCTTTTCCTTTTTCTCACTCTTATTCTCTGCTAGTTCAGATGCTATCTATTCTTGTTCTTTTTCTGCCAGTATCTCAACATTCTATTGAGTGTCAACTACCTTTGCCGGTGAGTCAGAGATCTCAACATTTACAGATTCAGATTTCTTCTCCTCAAAACTTTCTGAAATAGAGGTATTATCCATTACAATATTGATGTCTTGAGTGTCAACATTCATTGTAAATAGAATGTTTGACTCGGGATGAACATCATCTATTTCTACTTCCTCTGATATCTTTTCTTCAGACTAATTTTGCACATCTGTTGATGTCTCTGCTACTGTCGGTGGGGTGTCCTGAGCCGGTGGAGGTAAGTTATCTTTTATTGTGAAGTCAGGTACATTGCCAACCTTATTCTTTCCTTTATCTCCTTTTTGGTATACCTTAGCAAAATATTTGTCAACTTTTTGTCTTTCTTTTTCTTCTCTTTTCTCTTTCTCTGCAAAGAAAATATCCCATTTATTTGCTGTCTCATCTGCTATTTCCTTTAATCTGCCGACCATGAGGCTTACTTGCCAGTGACCACTTGCAAAAATAGTTATGTTAGCTTCAGATATCAATTCATCAATTTCTTGTTTAGATTTAACTGGATGAACAACCAACAATTCTTCAACCTTCAATTTCTTATCCAATTCCATAATAGAAATTATTTTAGCTTCAAGTCTCAGATATAAGTCATTAGGGAGAACATCAATGACTTCAATAAGAACTTTCTTATATATATCAAAGTACAAAATTATGCTCTCTTCAATAGTGTCTTTATCTGAATCTTTAAAAGAATGATAAAACTTACTAACATTACTAAGATTTCCATCATGAGTTATTTCATTAACAATCTCTTTCGGGGAAAGAGAATCAGATACCTTTTGTTCCAATTTCTTCTATGTAACCTTCTTATTCGGACCACTCGGCTCTCTCACAGCCTGTTCTTTCTTTCTAAGTGTCCTTGTCTTCTTAGGTGATGGAGCAGGTGCCGGTGAGGATTTTCTCGTCTTCCTATCCACCCTTTTAAATTCTGCAGCCTTGTCACTATCAGAGTTAGATGAAGTAACAACAAGAGAAGCATGTGTTACCAGTTGCTGTTCAACTTTTATTTCTTTTTTAGCAACACCACTCATCGGATCAAGTTTCAACAATCCCTTTTTAACAACTTCAACAAACTTTGAAGCATCTTTGAATATTTTATCTCTTTTCTTCCTTTGCTTTTGAATAGCAACATCACTCTCTATGGTTTCTGTAGTGCCAAAGATCTTTTCACTAGGTTCCAGTGGTGCATCTAGAAGTATCTTGGCATAAGATTCCAAAATGTTTGAGTCCACTTCATATCCCATCTGAGTTACCCAAACATTTCTAGGTTTAACTACCTCCATCCATATTTTATCTCTCTTAATAACAAAGCATATCTGTTAGTCATATTTATCAACAATATTCTGAAGGATTCTTTCCCTTTGCTTCATTTTAGTTTGATTTTTTTTGAAATATTCCTTTACTTGCTTGTTACCTTCTGAACCCATGCCAGTAATTGCCTCCTTAATCTATTTTCCAACAGAAATATCATAGGCAAAGTCTTTATGGCCTATACCGGGAATCTCCTTTGATAAGTATAGCATTAAACATACAATCAAATTCCCAAATTTGAAGGTTCCCTTTTTGTCACCTTTGATTTTGTCCAAATTTTCAATCAGTTCATCTTCAACCACTCACAAATGTCAATTTTAGCATTGTTCTTTACCATCTCATAAGCACTGTGAATGCATAGACTGGAAACAAAATTCAACCTATTTGTATGAGCAACCTTATATCCAATAACCATACTGACATATTTAACATTGTTATCAGTTATGTCGCTAGCCCTGAGTGATCTATTGTCAGATGTAGCGCCGATTAAGTTCATAACCTCTTTGTTTGGAATTTTCTTCTTCTCGGGCCTTGTGTCGGTAGAGGCTAAACCTGTAACAACCCTAATTGCTTCCTTAGTGATTTTGTAAATTGAGTCTAGCCATAAGAATTACCCGTGAACTCTACTAAGAACATATCAGACAATTTTATCTTTGAATTTAGGCATATGAAGGATGTCTACAAACCCTAAATCTTCCACAATCTTATGTTCAGGTTTGATTACACCTTGTTTGTTTGTGATGACATTCATGAACATGTTCTTTATATCCTCAAACCCTAAATCTTCAATGTTACAGTGAATGTATGCCCCAGGGTCTTCTGCAAATGCAACTCCCTTCATAATTTTTGAAAATACACCAATAGAGTCATCCATCTTAGCTATCTTAGGGATTATCTTAAAGACTGGTCTAGGGCATTTGATATTTTCCACAATAGTAGGGTTTGCAACGAATTCAGGAGCAGAAGATGAAGAAGCCATGTCATAAAATAAATACCTTTTAAGTGAAAACCTTGGATGCCTTGAAAAATCTTTGATGCTTCTCTTCTGAATGTCGATGCTCTAATTTTGTGCTCTTTGAATACTTGAATGCTTGGTGAAGTGAAATGAGAAATTTTAATGCTTTGTAACCAAAAGTTAACTAACAACCACATTAAATGCTTTGCTGGTTAAGTGAATTTCCATTTAACTCAACATATGTGCCAGTAAAGAAGAATTATGAATTCTTACCACCATCTGAGGGTAAAATGTATGATCTTTAATTAGTTGCCTTATCCCTGAGGATTATTCCTTAGTTATATGAAGAATCTCCTACCAGTGCAGGATTGCTCTGTTTTGTCGGTGCAGAACCAGATTCATCATTTCTCTGATCTCTCTTCTTGACCCATTGTTTAGAGAATTCTTGCTTGATTTCATTCACCTTTTCCTTGCCTTTGTCATTAGATCCTTTGTTGTTTGTCGGTACATTCATTCTTTTAAAAAATCTTGCAATATGCCCTATCTTGTTGCATTCATAACAAGTTACATTATTTCTTTGAATATATTTTCCATAACCCTGCCCAGTTTGAGTTCTGGATTGATTAGATAGATGTCCAAATATACCACAAGCATAGCATTTTACATTCATTCTACGATTATTTGAGTTATGACCATGTTTATTGTATTTGGAACATTGACCAGTGGATGAGTTTGTATTCTGATTATTCCTATATCTATACTGATTTTCTCTATGACCAAATTTGTTGCAATTAAAACATTTTCCATTGAATTTATAAGCATTGGGTTGCCTTACCGGTTTGCTGTGATCATGATTGTTTGGAGTTCTAGAACTTTCTCCATGTTCAAATCCAAGTCCAACTATTTCTCCATCAGGTTTTTGACTTTTCAGAATATCATCAAGCTTGTCTGAACTCTTTTTGAATTTGTTCTTGTATTCATATTCAGCGACCAACTCACCTTCCAGAGTGATAAATTGTCTCATAAGTTCCTCTTTGTCATGTTGCATCTGAATCAACTCTATTTTAAGCATATCATTTTCATAACTAAGCCTTGTATATTCATCTAATCTTTCATTAAGTCATCTGGCCAAATCTTCCCGATTCTTCTTTCTATCTTCAATATCCTTACATAGTCTCATGGTTAAATCTTGCATCTCATTCTTCATGTTACTTCTCTCTTGTCTCAGTTTCTCTACAATATCTCTGAGAGTTTCTTTTTCTTCATCATCTTGGTTTTGTAGTTGTACATATAATTATTTTCTCTTATTCTGTGCTATGACCAGGTTGTCTTGAAGTGCTTTGATGAATTCTCAAGAAGATCTGAGTTCTTCTTCCAGTTTGATATTCTTTAATTTTTCTGTGTCAAAATCTTCAAGAGCCCCTTCCAACTGTTGTCTCAAACTTTCCATCGATACCGGTTTCAAAATATTCCTCAAGATGTTAGGCTTCTGCGAATAGAGGACCAGGCTTTGATACCAATTGCTAGATACTTGGTTAATCCCAAAGGCACTAAGAGGGGGGGGGGGGGTGAATTAGTGTCTGACCGGTAGATAAAATATTTAAACTTATTTGCAATTATATAACTGAAATTAATATACTGGTAAACAAATAATAATGTAGTAAAGAGAAACAAAAGAATCAGCATCAATGCACACCATAATGTAAATATTTTGGCGAGGAAACCCGGTAAGGGAAAAACCTCGGTGGGATTTGTGACCCACAATATTTACTCATTGGCCAATATGAATAAATATTACTTAGTACAATAGGGGCCTGCACATGCAGGAAGGCCAACTACCTAGAACTCACTTCTCAACAAAAAAGGAGTCACACTGACTACAACATCACACTGATGTAAACACAAAATTGAACTCTTACAACTTGCATCAAAATACTGGATGAGTTCTCTATTATGCTCTGTCTGATACCGGTTCTGCCTCTACCAAAAACCCTTGCTGGTATGCTGTCTAATGATTTTGCTTACATAGAATAGTCTTCGCTCTGCTCTGCTTCTTATTTTCTCCAAAATAAACACATCAAAATGCATATACAACTATTCACTATCATATCTCTATCCTATCTCATATTACCACTTTCATATATCTTTTTTTTATTACATACCAAATGACTTACAAGAGCTCATAAATATATGAGTCTTTACAATACAATATGTTGGCCATAAAATTATAATTTACATTACAATTTATTTTGCATAAACAATACTATTGTCAAGTTGGCTTTCTAGGCTAGTATGATCTGCTGCCGGTGTAAACTGGATATCGGTGTGAATAAACCTTATTGTATCTGCCGGTGCCGATGGGTGAAGTATATTGCCGGTTGAACCTGTTGAACCTTGTTGAACCTTGTTGCCATCAATGACAACATCAACCTTTCTTATCTGAGTGCATAATGCCAACAGTCGTTTGTATTTAGGTCTTGCCCTCTCGGTCACATCAACTAGATGCTGAGTATCCATACTACAATATGCAAAACTTTGAAGCAAAAAGTAAGATTCACTGATAAATACCTCTTCTGCTTCGTTGCTAGGGTTTCCAACTGTGTAGGGGAAAAAGCGAGACTAGGTTAACATGCCCTAATCCTACCTTTTGACACACATTACGGAATATGAAAGAGCCTAGAGATATCGCACAATTGGCTACTTCTTTTTGTGAAAGAGAGAGCCACGGGATATCTATTAGGATTTCTATTCCCTTGTTGAAATTGAAAGATAAAATGATGCAAGTTCAATTCCTAACCCCAAAATGCAAATATGAACTAATAACAAGATTACAGAATTGAACTTAAATGATGGAAAGCTGTAAACACAAGGATGAAATAAGAATGCAAGTGTGTACCCGGAGTTAAAATTTGACTGAAAATGTTCGGGACGGGGGCGCGGGCGCCACTGTCCTGATTCTGCCCCTGAAACTGCTCCGGAAACTGCTGTTTTGCACTTTGGAAAAAGCTGTCAAAAATGCTGAAAATGCTGTCGGACCAGGGCGCCCAGAAGGGACCAGGGCGCCCAAAAGGGACCAGGGCGCCCAACGCCCCTATCCTGGTAGGACCAGGGCACCCCACGCCCCTATCCTGGTCTTTTGTTCTGAAATTTGGTGGGAAGGCCGGTCTCAGTCTGCTTCTTCCAGATCTGCAACCTGCGGTGTCGTCCGAGTCCCGAAACCTGCAATAATATCTGAAAAGGGGAAAGGGCGGCTATATAGGGTTTTGCCTTAGTCAAACCCCCGCTTCGGTGATTTCCACCTCCACGAATAGCCAAGTCGTTTTGTAAAATGTATTGTGTGTGCAGACCTAGTGTGTGTGCAAGGTCCAAAATGCAAGAAAGCAAACTAGAGCAACCTAGAAAGTAAACCCTAATTGCTTGTAAATGATGATGCAAATGCTCTAAATCAAGATGCAATGTGATCTAAAGCATGAATAAATGATATATCAAAGCTTATGTAAGGACATGAAAACAATATGAAATCATACCCAACCCTCAAGGGAGGAGTACAAGCCAATCTTCAGTCGGTAATCTCCTATTGTTCTTCAATGTCTTCCAAGCCCTAATTGGATGAATGAATGAATTTGATAGATGCTTGATAGAATGATGTTGAGTGTTGTTGAAGTCTTCAAAGATCTGCTCTTTCGCTGCATATGAAGTTCCTGGAAACCAAAAACCGGATCTTTTCCAATGAGGAAAGAGAGCTTTTATGTATGAAACCCTAGGTTGTAAATTCGTATTTTGGCCGACCTAGAGATTGAATGTCCCGCCAATTTCTTGGGGTTAAGATTTATTTTATGATTGGATCGTGCTCCCAAAATTTCGGGAAAAATGTCCGGGACCATGTTGCACGGGCGCCATGGTCCCGACAACTTTTCACCAAATTTTCAGGGCCATCAGATATGATGATTTTAGAGAGAATCCCGAAGTTACAGGTGATTTCGAGATGTTTTGACCCCCGAAACCAAGCCCCCAAGTTCAAAATAGGACCTAATTAGGGTTTTTGATTAAATGATGTTTAGGAGGAATAAAATGAAAAGGGCACACTTTAATGAAAGGGCCCAACTTTATGATATGGGAGATGATAAAATAGGACCTTAGACCTAATTAATTTAATTAATTAAGTGCTAAAGGGGAAATGCAATGCAAAATGCAAAATGCGCCAAGGCGGGTGCTAAACTAGGTGTGAAATTGTACCACCCTAGCAAGTGCGTACAATTTACGACGCTACACCAACTATAAAAAACTTTCAATACTCGATCACCGAATCAAACTTCACTTTGATCACCTCAGATGTTGGTAAATTGTCTGAATGCTGCTAGCACAAACTTATCTCTACTCAGCTTTCTTCGCCAAGAGTTCTCAAGATGTAAAGTGACAAATAAAATTAAAAAAGTTCTATTTATTTGCACTTTAACTACTGCTATAAATGCATTTACCGACAAAACCCTAAAATGCCTTAGCAAACTCTAAAGCATATTACTGGTAGCAAAAACTCAATGATATTTACCGGTTATGATCCAAAAACACATCAAAACATCAAAATGCATCCAAATATGCAGATTTAACTGATAATACATCATCCAGGGGTTCAACTCAAGATTTGACAATAAGCTCACGCCAAGTTGTAGAAACAACTTAGTTTGCCGGAGATGGATCCTCCATATTAGGTGAATAATTTGATTCCTCAGATGGTTTGTCATCACTCTTATTCTTCCAGGTCTTATTCATCTCAGCTCTGGTTTCTTCAATATCAACCTTTTGCTTTCCTTTCTGGTCTGTAGGATGATTCACCAGTTGGTTCTTCTATAATCTGCAAAACTTGGCAATGTGTCCAAGTTTGTTGCAATGATAGCATGCCATTCCAAATGCTCTCCAAGGTCTTGAGTTGACTCTACCTATTCTTCTTCTGTAGTTCATTGCCACATGTCCAAAATTGTTGTAGATTGAACAAGTCACATTGACTCTCTTTTCCATCTCATAAGGACTAGACTGATTAACATAGGGTCTTTGCCAATTTGTGTTCCTCCGGTCAGTGAAATTCCTTCTCGAGTCACCAATAGGTCTTGGTTTCATGTGAAATGCTTAATTGTTTGCTCCATATCTGTATTCAGCTGATCTATGCCCATACATGTTGCATGTATAACAATAACCTTCAAATCTCCTAGGCACATATCTAGTATTAGGTCTATAACCAATATTAGCATCAGATATGCTTCTACAAACATTAGCAATATGTCCTAGTTTATGACAGTTAAAGCAAACAGGTTTGTAAGCTTTCTTATCGATAGGCTTCTGAGCCTTAGGAACAATTTTACCTTCATGCATGTCGCTCTTGGTACTGAAAGGTTCACCTTTCTCAGATGTATTGTATCCTAACCTAGATGTATCACCTTTCATCCTCTAAGATTGGATATGTTAATCTAGTATAGAGGATCTCTTGTTGAATTTATCAAGCTTCTCATTGGCCTTAGCAAGTTCCTTTGTAAGATCTTCATTTCTTTTCATGAGGGTCTCTCTAAGAGAAATTGCCATTTCAAGATCTGACTGTAATGCTTCTTTTTCCTCTTTCTCCTCATGCCAATGTTCATACAAAGTTGCATTCTCCTACTTGATCTTAAAGATTTCATTCTCTTTATCTCAGATTTGATCCTCAGCCTTTCTTCTAGCTTCACATTCCTCACTCATCCAGATTGTAAGTGCTTCTAGCTCCCTTCTCAGGTTAGTCTTCTCACCATTCAACTTCTCCACTTGTTCAACTAGTGCATCAATGTTTGCCTCATCTAACAAGCTACCGTTAGAGATCTCCAACAATTGTTTAGTCAGTTCCTTCCTTTTAGCTAGTGATGTCTTATACTTGCCTCTTAGGGTTTCTAGCTCATCCTTGGTTTCAAAAAGTTCTCTAGCAATCTCTCTATAGCTCATTCCTTCACCCATATTTGCCTTAGGATTAGAGATCCCTTCAAAGTGGTTAAGCCTTAAGGAAGTTAGGCTCTAATACCAATTGATGAACTTATAAGGCACTAAGAGGGGGGAGTGAATCACTGATAGTAAAAACAATACAAATATGAATATCAATTTAACCAACTTAAAACTCAATAGGCATGTAAGAAATAACACCAAGTATGAAATCACCACATAAAGCATAAACCACATGACACAAGAGTTTATACGTGGAAAAACCAAATGGGAAAAACCACAATGGGAGTTAATACCCACAAGATCCACTATCTGCAGTATAGAGATCTAATCGGTTAAGGTTTACAACACCCGGTTAGGGGCACACCCTGTTAGAAGTGTCTAAGTCTGGTTAAGAGCTTTACAAAAAGGCTTGTGAGGACAAAACCTATTAGGAGCTACCCAAGTACCTGGGATTTGAAAACACAAGGTAACATGCATGTGGTTAGAGGATTTAATGATTAGAACTGTTAAGATCTGACTGCACCCTGTTAGGAGTGACCTTGTAAGAGGATTTTATTGCTGCAAATGTTAGGAAGACAACAAGTAAAAATGATCTCAGTATAACACCTTTTGTGTCTGATAAGATCTGGTTCAGAACATTACAACATCACAAAGACTTTGTCTCTCTCTCTCTCTCTCTCTCTCTCTATATATATATATATATATATATATATATATATATATATATATATATATATATATATATATATATATATATATATCCTCTCATACCTCACCACACAATTAAAATTATCATAAGGTCGACTAGAACCTTATTAAAATTTCCTAGGTTCAATGCATCTAGACAATCTTGCATTGTACGCTTTAGTTATGTCGGCCACCGACATAACAAATCCAATTCTGTGCCGTTTTACCGATCTGAGTGATTTTCATCACTAGCAGTTAACTATGTTTCTTGATCTCTACCTTTTTGATCAAATCTCATTCATCTTATCAAATCTGCTCATGCAGTCAAGAACATATCCTCATCTAATAATCTTCAATGCTGCTGCAAAACCGCATTCCTTCATCCTTCATGGATTTCATGTACTGGTTGTCGGTGTGAGACTCTTTTAGTCATTTTACCAGTTGACATCCTAATTACCGGTTCTGATAAAACTATCTTTTCTTTACCAGTTAAGTCTGGCTGGTTGAATTGTATGACTTGGATGACTTAGAGAAACATAGTTTCCATCAATGACAACATATAAAATATTCATAATACATAAATCTAATCTCCATGCACAACAGACATATACCGATTGCATCAAAACATTACATTACATTACCGGTTGACCAAATGATCAAATGCCAACAAGGACTACTAAAAAGATTTCTCTTTATCCTCCAGCACAACCTCAACCTGATTTGGAGCAACAAGTGTGGCCAAATATAGGGGAGGAAACATATGAAGTTAATTTAATTCAATCACACAACTTATGGTGATAGATAGGGATCCTTTCCTACAACTCCAAGAGGAGGATGAAGTACTTTCCAACATCATTTAGAATTATTATGGAGTAGCTAAGCAACCAATTGGTTTCCCTTCAACTCTTGCATGTCCATTACAGATGATACTTCCTTCTTCCTATTCACCCAACTATCCTACACTTGAAGATTTGCTTCATACACTTCTGCCCCATGAGGTAGAAATGCCATATTTTAGTGAAGCATCCATGATTGAATTGACTAAACAAGTAGAGGTTTCACCAATAAAATGTTTGATTATTAACAATAAAATCAATTAGGAATAATATATGTCCTTGATAGAATTTCTTAAGTCTCACCAACAAGCATTTGCATGGGATTACCATGATATGAAGGGTTTGGATCCTAAGTTGTGTACTCATAGAATTTATATCAAAGAGGATTGTAGACCAATAAGGCAACCACATAGGAGGATTAATCCTGCATTAAGAGAGATAGTAAAGGAATAATTATAGAAGTTACTTGATGTAGGATACATTTACTGAATCTCTGACAATCAATGGGTATCACCTCTTGTTATAGTTCCTAAAAAGGGAGGAAAGTGGAGAGTTTGTGTAGATTATAGAGAACTTAATACTGCAACTAAGAAAGATAATTTTCCACTCCCTTTCATAGACCAAGTGTTGAATTCTCTCACAGGTAAGCAACATTTTTCATTCTTAGATGGCTTTAGTGGATACAATTAGATATGGATTACACCCGAGGACCAAGAAAAGACAACATTTACCTATCCTTAGGGAACCTATGCTTACTCTTTACTCCCATTTGGATTTTGTAATGCTTCAACTACTTTTCAGAGAGTAGTGATAAGCATATTCTCAGATATATCACATGATTGGATGAAGATCTATATAGATGATTATACTGCTTATGGTGGCACTTTTGAGGAAGCATTAAAAAACTTGGAAAAAGTCTTACAGAGGTGTGAAGATCACAATCTATCCTTTAATAGTGAAATGTGTTTTATGATGATGTAAGAGGGAGTAGTGCTTGGTGATGAGCCAAAATAATGGCTCCATTTTGTCAAATCTTGTCACAAAACTTGTTTTGATAATGTGTTTGGGTCATAGGACTTTCCTTGTTGATGTTTTTTTCTAGTATTTTTGGACCTGATTTATCCTATACCTAAGGTTGTTGACTAATGATCTTTATACAGTTAATCTATTTAAATTATCTAAACTATATGGTTTAGTTTATGCTATTTTAATATCAATAGATACACAATTTTTTGTGCACGTTAACGCCATGATGCAGGGTCATATAAGATGAAAAGGTGATTAAGCTCACAGTTTAAAGACACGCCAATTTGCCTTTGGATGTAGATCCAGTCAAAGTGGAGCAGCATTGAAGGTCATAGACAATTGACCACTTCCTCAACAAAGTGATCTATGGAGCATTCATGATTGTTCTTGATGGAACATAAATCCAGGAAGGAGGTTACGCTATATTTTCTCAGTAGCAGAACAATTGTTGTTGTTCTGCATTTATGTGTTGACTTCTTCTTCTAGTGTAATTAATATTGTTCGTCTATTCCTTTGGGATGTGGGTATATTAGTTAGGAGTTTATTATAAGTTTTCCTATAAATAAAAGGTCTCTATCTTCTCACAGGAGTAAGAAGGGAGAATAACCATAGAGTTAGTAATATTTAGTTTTCAAAATTGTGCAGTCAATTTGAAGTAAATAAAAAATAATGGCATTCTGAGTTTATCAGTTGTTATTTGAGTTTTGGATATACTCATTCAAGGGGGTCCAATTAGTGAGTATTTCCTATGTGTTCTTCAGTTAATTTCCATTCTATTATAGTTGTTGTTCTGGTATTAGACTATTCCAAAGCCACTGGCAGACACGCAGAGTAGTTCCTGTCCGTTGCCCATAATGTTGTCTTTAGCAGTATTTACTTAAGTTATTTTCAATTATGAGTTTTAATATAATATTAATTTATCATGTTTCTACATATTTGTTTCAGAGAACTTCCTTTTTTAGCAGTAGAGTAAAATGGTTGTGATAGCTCTGAAAATTGATTGCATAAAATTTTCAATTTTTGAGCTCAAAACATTGATTTTTAGGTTTTACTTGTATCCTTTGTGAATGATCCAAGGTCTAGGGTTTAGGGTTTATAAAAAATTCTTACATTTTGTGAAGAAAACCCTAGAAATGATATATTTTGCTATTACTTTTTTCCCACTTAAAGCCGAGGGCACCCTTTCCATGAGTGGGGCCATCTTATTCCCTAGGCAAAGTATTGATCAACCGGTTCGTGAAATAATAATTTCCCTAAGTCAAGTGCATAACATTCCTATTACCGGTCCCCTTTTAAGATATTTGTGACCACGCTTGTATTTTACTTAGTCTGAAAAGTCCTAAATACTTTGACCATTTTCTAAAGACAAGATGGATCCAACCACTAGCGCTTCCCCGTGATCAAAGATGCGAGGATTTTAATGACTGCGACATCGTGAGATTGTGTCACGTGTTATCGGTGGAAACCCAAAGGGTTAGTAGTGTAACCAGTTGAAAGCATTGTGTTATCGGTTCACAGGTGGTAAAGGTCAAGTTACTAACAATTCAATCAATTGGCACATGCTTAGAATGAATGAAGATGTTTTATCCTGAGGTAAAAGGTGCTCGATTTTTAAGTTCAAGAAGAGTCAATGGGCAATATACTAGGCGGTAAAGTTTGAACATATCAGATGGCCATCTTATTCATGTGATGGAAGTTGCAGGGAGATTACGGACTGCGATATCATGAGATGATGCCATGTGTCTTAGGCTAATCAGGAAGACCTATGAAGAGGTTGCTGACGGAGCTTGGTCGAAGGATGATATGGCACTATTCAGTTAAGATTTTGTGGGTCCATAGATATAGATGGAAAGTCAAAGTGCTAAGTTGGCAAGAAATGACCGTTAGATTTGCCAAGTTGGATGAGATCTGTGGTTGAGTTTCAAATGAGAAGTTTGGAGGGATTTGGGAGGCACCAATTGTATCTCATGGGAAAAGGCAGAATGAATGGGATTTAGACTTGTCGATTCAGGATAGATTAGATAGTCAAAGATGATATCCCAGAGATGTGAAAGGATTTGGATAAGCTTCCAGTTCAAGTGTGATGGATCACGAGTTCTCTGATGAATGCAGAGATTTCTCTTGGCGGAGATCCTAAAGAAGAAGAATGTACACCCATAGAAGAATAAAATCAGGATAAATCACTCGCATCAGATGAACCTTGACATAAGAATGCAGTAGATGTGATATGCATGAATTCTAGTGTCCATAGTTGGCAGAGTATATTGAGAACACCAGAGTGATGATGTTTCAAGAACATGCACTACTTGATGAAGTATTGTTCAACTATAAATACAACAAGGTGGTGATAAAATTGATAGAAGAGTATGAAGCCTTTTCATTTTCTAAATGCAGCTTTTCTTTCTGCAGAGGAAATGATGTTTGAGCAAGATTTTAGATGGAGTTGCAATATACTCTGTGATACTGATGGATTTTTTCTCTCATGTGTGAGTATGTCTATTGCCATAGGGGATGTGAAAGTGGCGAGGATTGCTAGAGGGGGCGTGAAAGCCTTTTCTTATGAAGAAAGGCCACACACGACACAACCTCTATGTCTACTCAATCTCTGGGTGGCAGAGAGTTCTAAGAAAGAGCCCACAGAGGAATGAAAAAGGAACATGTCTGGGTAGGGAGTGGCAACAATCCATCCATGTAGTTTCATGGAAGCTATGACCTCTCCCCAGCATATTATGTTTACCCTCTAACTTCCCCTCCAACTGCCTCCGATCCTAGGCTTTGAGGTCCCCTTAAGACATTTGATGATATTGTTTGAGTCCCCTTCAATCCATAATTAGGGGAAATTCCATTTTTTAGCAAGGAGAATACCTTGGAGAGCTGCCATTGCTTCATCTTTCTAGTTTGTTTGGCTCCCAATTGGGACATCAACCGTTTCCTTGTAAATACCTTTATCATCTCTAAGAATAGCTCCACAACCTGCAGGGGCTGGGTTACCTTTTGCAGCACCATCAAAATTGACTTTGAACCAACCATGAGGGGGGGTTTGCCACCTAGCGTCAAGTCTTTTATTTTGGTTGGGGTTAGAACTGTCAGCAATCTTAAAATTCCATGAGCTTAAAATATTTGATTCTAGGGGGTTATTCGAGAAACAGGGACCCTCAATGATCCCAATATTTTCCACAATCGCCCATTGAATTTTCTGGAACACAATATCCTGATTGAGGGATAAGTCCCTGAAGATACGATTGTTTCTTTCTTTTCATAATCCCCACAGGATGTGAGGAAGAGATACCTACCACAGAGATCTCAAAAAGGAGTTAGTCCAATGAAAATTCCAGGAGGAAAATAGTTCACTGATAGTGTTAGGAAACACCCAATCAATGCTAAAATTTTTAAGAAATCTTTCCCAGACTGAGGTAGAATAGGAATAGTGGATGGCCAGGTGGTCCACAGACTCTTCCTCCTGAAGACACAGAGCACATCTATTAGGGAAGGCAAAGCCTCTTCCCTTTAGGTTGTCTAGGGTCAAGCTCTTATTTTGAAGGATGGTCCAGTAGAAAAAAATGATTTTGGGGGTCAGACCCTTAATCCAAGGTCCCAAAGAAAACTAAGAGGGGGGGGGGGGGGGTGAATCAATTGTCAAATAAATTCAAACCAAAAACAACCTAACCAACTTAATGCTTAATACCGGTAAACTAGTTTAGTATGTCGATAGACAGTTTTAATAGTTACTTGCTATACCAGTAAGGATTAGTGCATGAAACATAAAGCCAAAGTCATCAACAACACATAACACCAATATTTGTATCAAGTTTATGATTGTCCTTCCTGAAATAGTTAGTAGACATTAGATCTCCTCAAGCTATTAAACTTCTGTAAAAGAGGACTAAGCTCTGATACCAATTGTTAGGTCCCAGAGACAACTGAGAGGGAGGGGGGTGAATTAGTTATCTAATAAATTCAAACCAAAAACAACTTAACCAACTTAATGCTTAATACTGGTAAACCAGTTTAATATGCCAGTAGACAGTTTTAATAGTTAATTGCTATATCGGTAAGGATTAGTGCATGAAACATAAAGAAAAAGTCATCCACAACACATAACACCAATATTTGTATGTGGAAACCCTGTAAGGGGAAAAACCATGGTGGGAAATCTTACCCACAATCAGATGATACTACTGTAGATAGTAAGTGTACATAAATGGGGTCTGCACATGCAGAAAGGCCAAGTGCCTAGAGCTCACTGCTCAATCACAAAATGGGAGTCACACTGACTACAGTTGGATGGTTAAATCCAATAAGAATGTACTGCACAAAATAACATCTTCATATGCTGGATTTAGTACCGGTGTAGTTCTGATTATCTTCGCAAAAACCCTCCTTCAATCTTCAAATGATGTCTGCATGTATAGCTCTGCTTATTCTCGCATATACCTTCACATAATCCTTTTTCACAATCCACATTTGATCTTACAAATAAGATCTTACATTTATACCATAACCTAAGACCAATTTTAGTAGGTGGTCTCTACAAGATATTACAATAAAAACATTTTACAAACAATACAATATCTGATGCAATAACCGATTGAACATGTTGGCTTAATGCATTTACAACAATAATTAATCATCTCCATAGCGTGCCATGCGGATCTGGAAAAGATAAACCTGCTGGTGTAACCCTGGACCTATTTGCCGGTAACAACAAATATGCAAATATGAATATACTAATAAACAAAACTCCAAAACAAAGTGTCCAAATGATATCTTCGACATTACCAAGTGTTTTCCATATCATTCCATGTACCGGTGATCACTATATCTTGCCAGTGTACCAGATACCAGTGACTGTGCATGAGTCACTTGCTTGCCGGTGAATGTTGCTGATTCTCCAAAGTGCCAGAGTTGATAAGTGTTTAGTAGGTGTTGACATCAATGACAAAACCATACCAAAATACCAACAATCTCCCCCTTTGGCATTGATGGCAACACAAGATGGAAAAACCATCAAAGTGCCAAAACAGAAATGCCAAATACCAAAAACCAACAATTTCCAAAAGAGATTATAACTAGAAATCAAAATACAGATATAGAGAGTAATAATCTCTCCCAAACAACAATCTCCCCCCTTGGGAGCAACATGTGTTTTCCTTGTGTTTTTCAAAGTTTTTCCATACCAATCTCTCCCCCTTTGACATCAAATACCAAAGTTACAATAAAACCAAGTTCATATACAAAATACCAATCAATGTAGTATACCAACTACTCCCCTTGAGAAGTAGCTTCCCATCAAAGCCGAAATTTTTTTTTCTCTGTTAATTCTACCGGTTGATGACAATCATCAACTTCCCAAGTCTCTACTGGTGGGGGTATGACCCCAAGTTGATCTCTGAGATATTCAAAAGTCTCCTTAGGTAGAGGTTTAGTAAAGATATCTGCAATCTTCTCTTTAGTATTCACATATACCAGTTTTATTTCCTTTGCTTCAACATTTTACCTTAGAAAATTTAGTTTGATAGAAACATGTTTGGCTTTAGAATGTAATACCAGATTCTTAGATATATCAATTGGTACAGTGTTATCACAATAGATAGTAATAGGTTCCTTGAATTTTACCTTTATGTCTTTCAACATTTTCTTAAGCCATAGTACCTGTGTACAGTTAGTTGCTGCTACAACATATTCTGATTTTGCTGTTGATAAAGATGTACAACTTTGTTTCTTACTCAACCAAGAAACTAGTCTATTTCCAAGAAATAATGCTTCGCCGATGGTGCTTTTTCTATCATCCACATCTCCTGCCCAATTTGCATATGTGTATGCACATAATTCAAAGTTTTCATCTCTAGGATACCATAATCCAAGATTTATAGTGCCTTGTAAGTACCGGAAAATCCTTTTTACTGCTGATTCATGATTTTCTCTAGGATTACTTTGAAATCTTGAAACAATACATACTGCATTCATAATATCAGGTCTGGTTTGTGTCAAATACAGTAAACCTGCTATCATAGATTTGTATCTAGTTGGATTAACAGGTGTAGATTCATCCCTTTGTGTTAATTTGTCATTTGTTGTCATAGGTGTGCTTACCGGTTTAGAGTTTTCCATCCCAAATTTCTTAAGTAACTCTTTTAAGTACTTGGATTGACTCAAGAATATACCTTTATTAGTCTGCAAAATCTGCAATCCTACAAAGAATTTTATTTCTCCAATCATAGACATTTCAAATTCTTGCTGCATATTAATAGAAAATTCTTTACACAATCCATCTTCTCCTCCAAAGATTATATCATCAACGAATACTTCTATAATCAAGATGTCATCATTAGTTACTTTATAATATAAATTGTTGTTTGCATTTCCTTTAGTAAAACCAATCTTCAAAAGATACTTATCCAATCTTACATACCAAGCTCTTGGAGCTTGCTTTAATCCATACAAAGCTTTTCTTAACCTGCAAACCATATCATTGTCATTTGTCAAAGAAAATCCATCAGATTGTTCAATGTAGACTTCTTCTTTAAGATCTCCATTCAAAAATGCACATTTAATATCCATTTGATATACTTTGTAGTTCTTATGTGCTGCAAAAGCCAAAAATAATCTGACTGCCTCAATTCTATCTACCGGTGCAAAGGTTTCATTGTAATCAACTCCTTCATTCTGAGAATATCCCTTACACACTAGTCTTGCTTTATTTCTAACAACCTTACCATCTTCATTAAGTTTGTTTTTGAATACCCATTTGGTTCCAATTAGATTTTTATCTTTAGGCCGGGGAACTAATGTCCAAGTGTTATTTTTCTCAATTTGTTCTAATTCTTCTTCCATAGCTTTAATCCAAAATTTATCTTCACATGCCTTATTAATAGATGATGGTTCAATTTGAGAAATAAGACATACCTCTTCATTTGCCAATCTTCCTCTTGTCATAACTCCTTTAAACTTGTTTCCAATTATCTGATCTTCAGAATGATTCAGTCTTATATACCAGGGTGTCTTTGTTTGCTACTATTCCTCAATAACTGTGGAATCCTCAGATGATACCGGGGTAACTGGATCTTCATTCTGTACCGGTGGATTTAGAGTAGGTTCATTTGCCAAAATTTTTGTTGCTAGTTCAGAGTCTTACTGGTTTCACCTTTGATGTGAACTTTGTTGATTGTATAGACCACTGTATTGACTGCCTCTCTCCAATATACATGTGGTAGGTTTTCTTTTGATAACGTACTTCTTGCTGCATCCAAGATAGTTCTATTTTTCCTTTCAACAACTCCATTCTGCTGTGGTGTCCAAGGTGGTGATAGCTGTCTTTTGATTCCATTCACTTCATAGAATGTATTAAACTCCATAGATATAAATTCTCCTCCTTGATCTGATCTTAGACATTTGATTTTCTTACCGGTTTCATTTTCTACCATTACTTTGAACAATTTAAACTTTCCAAGTGCTTCTGATTTTTCTCCAAGAAAAGTAACCCAACACATTCTAGAGTAGTCATCAATAATTAGCATGAAATATCTATCACCTTGTAAGCTTTTAGTTCTGGTTGGACCACATAAATCAGTGTGAATTAAATCAAGAGCATTATTGGATTTTTCTGGAATACTTTTGAAACTAGTTCTTACTTGTTTTCCAAATTGACATTCCTTACATACTGTATTCTGAGGTTTGACAATTTTAGGTAAATCTCTAACTGCCTTAGTAGTACTGATTTTCACCATGCAATCAAAGTTTACATGACAGAGTCTCTTATGCCATAACCAACTTTCATCTATATGTGCAATTAAGCATGTCTTTTTGCTGTTATTCAAATGAAAGATATTACCTCTAGTCTGATTACCGGTTGCAATTTCCAAACTAGTTCTGTTCATGATTTTGCATTTTCCATTTTTAAATTGTAACTGAAATCCTTTCTCAACTAATTGACCAACACTCAAAAGATTATGCTTTAATCCTTCAACATAGTAAACATTGTCAGTGTTATGCTTACCATCAAGAGATATTGTACCCTTACCTTTGATTAAACAAGCTTTGTCATCTCCAAATCTCACTAAGCCTCCATTGTATTCTTGAAAGTTCAAGAATTTACCTTTGTCTCCTATCATATGATGTGAGCATCTTGAATCAATGATCCATTCATCCTTTGCTTCAACTTTAGCTTCCAAGGCCTATACTACCGGTTGAGTAGTAGGTGCCAGTTGATCTTCTGTTATAGCAACAAAAACCCATCCATTGTCTGTCGGATCCTCATCAGAATCATCAATCACACCTTCATCAGCAATGTAACAAGATTTGTCTTTATTCTTCTTGAATTTGTATCTCTGATATTCAGGATTAGGCTTGTATGTTCTTCTAGCTTCTTCTCTTAGTCTAGCATGTCTATCAGGGCATCTTGAAGCCATATGACCAATCTTATTGTAGTTAAAACATTTAAAGGGTGCTTTACCTTCATACTTACTTCCAACTGGACCTTTAGGCATTTTTCTTGCAAATAGTGCTTCAAGTTCTTCAAGTTCTTAATTCTCTTTCCTATTTTCTTCAAGTTCTCTTGCATAAAAGGTTTTCCAATCAGATTTGTCAAATGATGGAGCAGATGATGTTGATGCTTTAAAGGCCAAAACTGTCTTTATAGTAGCAACAAGACCAAATTCTTCCATTTCAAAAGCTGAAAGTTTTCCAATCAATGTATCCCTAGTTACTGATGTATTAGGCATTGTTCTTAACTCATTTATAGCAGTGACTTTCATTTTATATGCCAGTGGCAATCCTCTTAAAACTTTTGAAACAATTTCATCTTCACTTAAGGTTCCTCCACAACATTTAATACCCAAAACAATCTCATTTACTCTTTCCATAAAAGCAGAAATCCTTTCATCTTCTTCCATTTTCAAATGTTCATACCTGACCCGGAAGCTTTCAAGTTTTGCAATTTTGACTGTGGACTCTCCTTCATTCAGTGTTTCCAAATGATCCCAAATAGCTTTAGCAGTATACCTATCTGATAGTCCCATGATTTGTTGATCTGATAATGTGCTCAAAAGAGCTTCTCTTGCTTTGCAATCATTTCCCTCATCTTTAGTCAAGTTGGGTGGAGTGGGCTGACTCTGAGTAGGAGCAGTATAACCATTCTTTGTAACATCCTAGATGTCCTTTCCAATGCAATTTAGATGTGTCTCCATTCTGATCTTCCATATGCCATAGTTGGTTCCATCAAGTTTAGGAATGTCCTTCCTGAAATTGTTAGTAGACATTGGATCTCCTCAAGCTGTTAAACTTCTACAAAAGAGGACTAAGCTCTGATACCAATTGTTAGGTCCCAGAGACAACTGAGAGGGGGGGGGGGGGGGTTGATCAGTTGTCAAATAAATTCAAACCAAAAACAACTTAACCAACTTAATGCTTAATACCGGTAAACTAGTTTAATATGCCGGTAGATAGTTTTAACAATTAATTGCTATATCGGTAAGGATTAGTGCATGAAACATAAAGACAAAGTCATCCACAACACATAACACCAATATTTGTATGTGGAAACCCTATAAGGGGAAAAAACATGGTGGGAAACCTTACCCACAATCAGATGATACTACTGCAGATAGTAAGTGTACATAAATGGGGTTTGCACATGCAGAAAGGCCAAGAGCCTAGAGCTCAATGCTCAATCACAAAATGAGAGTCACACTGACTACAGTTGGATGGTTAAATCAAATAAGAATGTACTACACAAAATAAAATCTTCATATGCTGGATTCAGTACCGGTGTAGTTCTGATTGTCTTCACAAAAACCCTCCTTCAATCTTCAAATGATGTCTGCATGTATAGCTCTGTTTATTCTCGCATATACCTTCACACAATCCTTTTTCGCAATCCACATTTGATCTTACAAATAAGATCTTACATTTATACCATAACCTAAGACCAACTTTAGTAGGTCGGCTCTACAAGATATTACAATAAAAACATTTTACAAACAATACAATATCCGATGCAATAATCGATTGAACATGTCGGCTTAATGCATTTACAACAATAATTAATCATCTCCATAGCGTGCCATGTGGATCTAGAAAAGATAAACCTACCGGTGTAACCTTGGACCTATTTGCCGGTAACAACAAATATGCGAATATGAATATACCACTAAACAAAACTCCAAAACAAAGTGTCCAAATGATGTCTTCGACATTATCAAGTGTTTTCCATATCATTCCACGTGCCGGTGATCATTATATCTTGCCGGTGTACTAGATACCGATGACTGTGCATGAGTCACTTGCTTGCTTGTGAATGTTGCTGATTCTCCAAAGTGCTAGAGTTGATAAGTGTTTAGTAGGTTTTGACATCAATGACAAAACCATACCAAAATACCAACATCATGTTTCCAAATAAGGGAGTCTTCCTCTTTATTCAACTAGATTGAAGACAGATGAATCTTGAGCTTAGAAAGGCTAGGGTGGATACTTTCAATGTTCTACCATTTGTTTCTAGACCAATACTCTACAACTAAGGAGCCAAAAGTTCTAATACAAGAGGGATCATGGAGGGCCCATTCATTGATTTCAGTCAAGGGTTTATCAAAAAGCCAGGGGTCCTCCCAGAATTTAACTTTCCTGCCATTTCCTACTTTCCAGATCACTCCTTTAGCAATGCTTTCTTTGCACTTAGAGGCATGATTCCATATATGGGACCCATTAATACTGATTTCCAAATTGATAAAAGAAGAAAGAGAGGAGGATAGAAGAGAGTACTTACTTCACTAGATTTTACACCATTCAGTGTTTGAATGGAACATTCTCCAGACCTACTTGGACAAGAGAGCTTCATTTAAGGTTCATATTCTTCTCAAGCCCAAACCTCCTTTACTTTTCAGTCTACAAACCTGATCCCAAGCCACCAGAGACATTCTTTTCTTGTCCTCAACCCCAGACCATAGGAATTTTATTTGAATTTTCTCAATCGTGTCAACATACTTAACTGGAATTTTGAAAAGACTTAGGGCATAGATCAAAATACTTTGAAGAGAAGCTTTAAGTAGTTGGAGCTTTCCAGCCTGAATTAAAAGGGCTCCTTTCCAACCAACTAGTTTTTTATGAAATTTATCAACTAGAGAGCTCAAAAAAGGATCAAGAGGTGCAATGCCCATAGGGAGGCCAAGGTAGGTCACAAGAAGATTAGCAATCCTACAATCTAGGATTCTGCTGATTCTCTGTTGTCTTTTTGTAGGAGTATTGATGAAAAAAACTTCACTTTTGACCCAATTAATAAGCTGACCACAAGCTGAGGCAAACTTACAAAGGGTACTCTTTAGAATTTTAGCTTCAGAGATACTAGATTCTCCCATGATAATAATATCATCTACAAACTGTTGGTGGGAGCAAATGAGGTCAGCAGAGGAAGGTTGGAGTCCCTTAAAGGAACCTTGCATAACCATTTTTTCCATTGACCTTCCAAAATATTCTGCCATAATGATGAAGAGGATGGGGGAAATGGGATCCCCTTGCCTTAAACCTCTGGAAGCTTGAAAAAAGGGGGATGGAGAACCATTGACAAGAATAGCAAAAGAGGCAGAGGTGATAAGCTGACTAAAGAGGTCGATAACTCTAGAGGAGAAACCATAAGCCATAAGAACCTTCACAAGGAAAGGCCAGTCAACCATATCATAGGCCTTGGAGAGATCAAGCTTGAGGATGAGACCCTACTTCTTAGCTCTAACAAGAGAATGAATGTTCTCATGGATAGTTATAGTAGAGTCAAGGATTTGTCTTCTAGGGACAAAACCATTTTGCTGATGGTTAATCAAAATAGGAATGACAGACAAAGTTTTGGTAGTAAGAACCTTGGAGATAATCTTATAAAAAGAATTACAAAGACTGATAGGTCTAAACTTGTCCATAGTGTTTGCACCTTGGGTTTTGGAGATGAGAGAAATGAAAGTACCATTGATTTCTTCCAATAGTTTTCTAGCCCCCAAAAATTCCTTGACCCAATTGGAGACATCTTTCCCGACAATGTCCCAAAAATCTTGGAAAAAGAACATGGGGAGACCATCTGGGCCAGGCGCTTTGTTACCATCAAAAGAAAAAATAGCATTTTTGATTTCCAGGGATGAAGGAATGGAAGATAGGGAGATGTTCATTTGATCATCAATGAGACAAGGGATGTTTTGAAGGAAAGAAGATTGAGCTTCAACATCCAACCTGTGATCCCTCTTGAGCAGTTCCGAGAAATACCTTTTTGCTTCATTCCTTATTTCTTCCTCCTTGACCAACTCCCCATTATCCACAACAAGTTTGGTTATCCTATTAACTACTTTATGCTTGATCATTGACATATGAAAGAATCTTGTATTCCTGTCTCCTTCCTTAAGCCAAATGCATCTTGATCTCTACTTCCAGAAAGTTTCCTCTTTAGTAATGATTTCATGGTAATTTTTAAGAATCTCATTTTCATCAGCAATGGACACAGTGCTGAAACCATCCTTCTGAATTTGGGCCTGTATTTTTTTAAGATCTTCTTGGACTTTACCTTTAGCCTCAAAGATATTCCTAAAACTGGATTTATTCCAGGGTCTTATGTTATCCTTCACACTTTTAAGCTTCTTAACAACTCTGTACATAGCAGTTCCCTCAACTTGGATATTCCACCATTTCTGAATATTACTTTTGATATCTAGATGAACAGTCCACATTTTTTCAAATCTGAAGGGAAAGTGTCTCCTTCTATTAATTGAGTTTGCAATGAAAGTGATAGGAAAATAATCTGACCCAACCCGAATGTGGGCCAACAAAGAACAAAAATAATGACTGTACCAGTCATAAGAAATGAGAGTCCTGTCAAGACGAACTTGGATAAGATCATTACTAGTTCTCTTGTTAGTCCAAGTGTAATTGCATCACTGTATTTCCAAATCATTGAGAGCCTGAGTATTAATAAAGTCCATTAGGGCCAACCTACTTTCTAGCTGAGAAGGGCTTCCTCCAAATTTTTCCTCCTCTTTGAGAAGAGTATTGAAGTCTCCCATGACCAACTAGCTAAGATTTCTGAAACTGTCCCTAGCTTCTATAAGTTTCTTCTAGAATGAATTTCTAGCTTTCAAAGTATTAGGAGCATAAATGTTAGTGAGGACCCAAGAGGTACCATCTTTTAAGTGCTTAAATTTAATACAAGAGAAGTTATTTTCCTAAATAAGAACATGGCCATTGACAGTATTAAGGTTCCAGATGGTAGCTATGCCTCTTGAGGCACCTTCCGAGCTACCACCACTGACATTGCCATTTTTGAAAAACTTCAGAGATTCAACTTTTTCTCTACTCATTTTAGTTTCTTGAATTAGAAAAACATCAGGTTTACTATCTCTTATCATATTCCTAATGATATCATGTTTATGGGGATTATTGAGTCCCCTAATATTCCAAGAGATAATCTTCATAGTTACTTACCAATTCCTAACTCTGTAAGAGTCTTCTGAGTCCCATCTGCAATGTTCTTACTGGCCTCCTTGTCTCTAACTTTATGGTTAGAGGGTCGACCTGGGGAAGAGGAGATATACCCAACATCAACTTGAGCTATTCTACTAGTTTTCCTTAGATGAGAAGCCGAGGGAGTGGTTCCTTTCTTGTTCCTATATTTTGGTATTTTCCACTCAGCATCTATCTTAGGAGCCACTCCCGAGTTACTGAGGATTTTGGAAATTGCATCTTCATTACCCCAGTTAGAAATTTTGGAAGCATTTGAATAACTGTTAACTATTTTTGAGTTCTGGTCTGAGTCTGAAAGGTTCATACCTAGTATTGCCTATTTTTGGGTTTCTTGCATTTCAGTGCTTGTCATGAGCAATCAAGAATCAGTCTTTTCTTCTTGGGATCCAGGAATATCCCCTTCCTTAGGTTGGTCATCTTTCTCTTGTTGTTCCTTTCCCGCATAAGTTTCAACTACCACTTCAGATATGTCATTTGAAGATTCAGTCTGATCTTTCCATTCCTTTGTTTGAGTTGATATAGAGGTGTTGACTTTGGTAGAATCATTTCTCACTACTTCCTAGGTTGAGGGGATAGAGACAAAAGTTGAGGACACTTCCTTATTCTCCTCCAATGGATCAAAGCGATTAAAGTCTTCTTCCTTATTCTCTAAGTTTCTAACTTGCCATACCATTTTTTCTGGAACCTTTTGATTTTCAGTCTTGGGGTTTGACTGCTTGAGATCAACTTTTGGCATTCTTGGATAGGATTTTGCCCAGTGACCTACTTTTTTATAGTGGAAGTAGACAAACGGGATAGATTCATATTCAATTTTTTGTTTCCATATTCCCAACTTTGACACTAGATCTATCTGTTTCGGCATATCTGCATTATGAGCTATCCCTATATAAAACCTAGCATGAGTGAGTCTCCTTTTTGAAGTTGTGACTGGGTCTATAGAGAGAAGTTCACCAAAGGAGCTTGCTATTGCTGAGAAGATGCTTTTTGCCCAATATTTGAGAGGCAAACCTTGTAACTTTACCCAAACTGGGACTTTTGCCAAAAGAGAGTCGTTTATATTCAAGTTCGGATGCCATTTTTGAAGAACCAAAGCTGTCTTTCCTACCATCCAGGGACTCCCACATAGTATTCTTAATTTATCTTCTTCGCTTGAAAAAGTAAAAGATATGAGTAGTTTCTTTGGTAGTGTAGTTTCTTTTTGTTGAAGTTACCTTGTCCAGGTAATTTCTTTTTGGTCTGCCCTGCAGTTGGTCTAATTCACTCAAATATTCTGGTTTCTCACTTCATTCCTATGAAATGAGCATCCCCAACTAGAGCCACTGATAGCTCTAAAAATTGTTTGCATGAAAATTTTAATTTTTGAGCTCAAAACATTGATTTTCGGGTTTTACATGTATCCTCTGTGAATGATCCAAGGTCTAGGGTTTAGGGTTTATCAAAACTTCTTACATTTTGTGAAGACAACCCTAGAAATGATATATTTTGCTGTTACATTTTTCCCACTTAAAGCCAAGGGTACCCTTTCCATGAGTGGGGCCATCTTATTCCCTAGGCAAAGTATTGATCAACTGGTTCATGAAATAATAATTTCTCTAAGTCAAGCGCATAACATTCCTATTACCAGTCCCGTTTTAAGATATTTGTGCCCACGCTTGTATTTTCCTAAGTCCAAAAATTCCTAAATAATCTGACCATTTGCTAAAGATAGGATGGATCCAATGGCTAGCGCTTTCCCATGATCAAAGATGCGAGGATTTTAATGACTGCAACATCGCGAGATTGTGTCGCATGTTATCGGCGGAAACCAATAGGGTTAGCACTGTAACCAGTCGAAAGCATTGTGTTACTAGTTCACAGGCGATAAGGGTTGAGTTACTAACAGTCCCATCAATTGGCACATACTTAGAATGAATGAAGATGTTTTATCCTGAGGTAAAAGGTGCTCGATTTTTAAGTTTTGGAAGAGTCAACGAGCAATATACTAGGCGGTAAAGTTTGAACAGATCAGACGACCCTCGTATTCCCACGATGGAAGTTGTAGGGAGATTACGGACCGCGACATCATGAGATGATTCTACGTGTCCCAAGATGATCAAGAAGAACTATGGAGAGGTTGCCGATGGAGCTTGGTTGAAGGATGATATGACACTGTTCAGTTAGGATTTTGTGGGTCCACAGATACAGATGGAAAGTCAAAGTGCTAAGTTGGCAAGAAATGACCATTAGATTTGCCAAGTTGGATGAGATTTGTGGTTGAGTTTCAAATGAGAAGTTTGGAGGTATTTTGGAGGCACCAATCATAGCTCACGAGAAAAAGAAGGATGAATGGGATTCAGACTTGTCAATTCAAGATTGATTAGAAACTCAAAGATGATAGCCTGGAGATGTGAAAGGATTTGGATAAGCTTTCAGTTCAAGTGTGATGGATCACGAGTTCTCTGATGAATTCAGAGATTTGTCTATTGGGAGAGATCCTAAAGAAGAAGAATGTACACCCATAGAAGAATAAAATCAGGATAAAATCACTCACATCAGATGAACCTTGACATAAGAATGCAGTACATGTGATATGCATGAATTCTAGTGTCCATAGTTGGCAGAGTAAGTTGAGAACACTAGAGTGATTATGTTTCAAGAATAGGCACTAATTGATGAAGTATTGTTCAACTATAAATACAACAAGGTGGTGATCAAATTGGTAGAAGAGTATGAAGCCTTTTCATTTTCTAAATGCAGTTTTTCTTTCTGCAGAGGAAATGATGTTTGATCAAGCTTGTATATGGAGTTGCAATATACTCTGTGATACCAAATGGATTTTTCCTCTCATGTGAGAGTATGTCTATTTCCATAGGGGATGTGAAAGTGGGGAGGATTTATAGAGGGTGTGTGAAGCCTTTTCTTATGAAGAAAGGCCATGCATGGCACAACCTCTATGTCTACTCAGTCTCTGGGTGGCAGAGGGTTTTGAGAAAGAGCTCGCAAAGGAATGAAAAGGAACATGTCTAGGTAGGGAGCGACAAAAATCCATCCATGTAGCTGCATGGAAGCTGCAACCCCTCCCCAACATATTATGTTTACCCTCTAAATTCCCCTCCCACTGCCTCTGATCTTGGGCATGAAGGTTGAGCTCCTCCTCTAGCTTGAGGGGTGACTTTACCTCTTGCTGGGATCCTGTTTCCCTTTCTAAGGAAGGGAAATGATCTATTGGATAAAAATGCAACATCTCACACTCCATCTGAAGGTGTCAGGGTGATAACGACATGGATCAACAATTTTGATCCTACCAATTTTTGGTTAGAGAATAATGATTCACAGGTGCCAGCACATGGACATGTGAACATTTTTGAAACAGAATTGTATACAACCTTTTAGGGCAAATTATCAAAGACTGAATCTGCTGTTAACAAGTGTCTCATGGCCTGAAGCCTATCACTCCCTTGTTTTCTATAATAGGGAATTCAAGGCCATTAGTTAGGGTCCAAATTTTCTAAGAAAGATATCTGTAAAATAGATCTTTTCTATAGGGTTAGGTCTGAATTAGTTCTAAAGAGTCAAAGGAAATAACAAGGTCTGTAATGTTATTTTAAAGAGAAAAAAAGTAATAGAATAGTTGCAGGTTCCCTTTTTCAAGTGGGTAATTTTGTATTTGAATTTGTTGGCTATCATCTGATAAAAGATAGCTTATGATATTAATGAAAATATATTTTCCTAACCTTTATGCTCCTATGTGCAATTTTATCTTCTTTTAAGCAAATGGGATCAAGGGTTTCATTTGTTTGTTGCATTGTTATGATGTATGTATTCTTCCATTTAATGATTTAGTCCAAGGGGTTAATTAAAATGGTTGAATGAGATTACAGAGAAAATAAGGCTTGCCATAGGATTTGATAAGTAGTTCAGATGAAGGATTATAAGCAGAGCAATATTGTAAGGTAATATTGTTTCAGGCTAGACCAACTATTAGATGAAATTTTATCATATTTTCAGTAACACTTTTCATAGACTCTGTAACCCAAATGAATAAGGCATTGGTATTCACTAGCAAATGTCATTAGGTTTTCAGCTTCTGATTTATCTTCTTTATGATTTCTTAGAACGAATCTTATAAATATCAGAATATCATTTGCTAAGATTTATGTATTTTCTGAAAGTTGTCTCACCCTCTCTCATACTCTAGCTTAAGGTTGAGGATCACTGAAGGATTTTCCATCCTTGAGAATTCTCCCTTTCTATCGAGTCTTATTAAGAGATAATCTACTTTGTTTTAGTAAGCCTCCACCCTCCATGGTTCTGCAGAGCCTAAAGAACAGATGGACTTCTTGTCCTTGTTATTGTTGGTCCAAGCCTAACAAATATGGATAGTTAGAGGTGGCTCTCCATATATATTTGGAGGAAACCAACTTTGTCTCTGCTCTGCAAGCAGTGTAAACCCGTCATCCATTTTGGGAACCAACAGGTTGCAATTTGAGTTTTAGTGCCCATACAATGCCAACCCATTTCAGCTTACATCCCTAGTCGATAAAGTAAATGAACCTTTTCTACAGGAAAGGTAGCTATTCAGTAAGGATGATTTATCTCTGAGCTGAGTGTTTAGACCATAGTTTCTATTCCAATTGCAAGGACCAACACTTGGCCATTACATTTCACAAGAAGGCATCCAAGTTGACCCTGCTAAGATAGAGGTAATTCTCAACCTTTATACTCCTGTTAAGTAGAAGGATATCAGAAGTTTTTTGGGACATGCAAGCTATTATAGACAGTTTAAATACAATTTTCACAACATGGCAGGTCCATTATATAATCTATTGACAAAAGATGTTGAATTCCAATGGACACCAAAGTGTGAGAAAGCCTTCTCTGACTTGAAAATAGCCTTGACTCAAGAACTTGTTCTTAAAGGACCCAATTGGGCACTTCCCTTCCACATCCATACTGATGCATTGGATTATGCTATTGTTGTTGTCTTGGGGCATAAATAAGCAACTGTGGAGATTGTCATTTACCTCATCAACAAAAACCTACAAGAACCCAAATTCAACTATACTGTCACAAAGAAAGAGATGTTAGTAGTCATATATGCAATCAATAAATTTAGACATTACATCATGGTTATCAAATATTTACATTCATACCAATCATGCAGTTATTATATATCTTATGAACAAACTTTCAATTACAGGCAGATTAGCAAGATGGTTATTATTAATGCAGGAATTTGATATTACCATTATTGATACACTAGGAAGGGTAAATATGGTAGCAGACTTTATATCTAGGTTGACAACCAAGGAGGATACCCAAGTCATTGATGACTCATTGCCAGATGAAAATTTCTTCTCCATTTCTATTCATACACCTTGGTATGGTGATATAGCCAATTATCTAGTTGCTAACAAGGTTCCTTCTCATTTTTTACCAAAGGAGAAGAGGTTACTTGTTGAAAAGAGCTTTAATTTTTCATGGATAGCAGGATGTTTATTTTATGGACCAAACCAAGTAATGAGAAGATGTGTAAGAGAATATGAGACCTATGACATCCTGCATGCATGCCATGATGAGCCTTGTGGAGGGTATTTTGTAGCCAAAAGGACAACCATTAAAATACTGAATAGGGGCACTATTGGCCTACCCTACACAAGGATGCATCCAAATACACAAAAAAATGTGATAGATGTCAAAGAATGGGCAGACCAACCAGATCAGATGAAATGCCACTATATCCACAAGTGGTAGTAACACCATTTGATAAATGGGGACTATATTTTGTAACACCATTGATCCTCCATCCAATGGAAAGTCTTACATCTTGGTTTGCACTAACTATGTGACCAAATGGGTGGAGGTCAAAGCCATGAAGCATGCAGGGGACAACAAAGTTGCAAAATTTCTCTATGAAGATATTTTCACCTGCTATGGAGTTCCAAGGGAGATAGTAATATATCAAGGGACTCAATTTACTTCAACTCTTGTCACAACATTAGTGAATGAGTACAATATCAAACATAGAAAATCTACACCTTACCATCCCCAAGATAATGGGCAAGCAAAAATCATGAATAGAGAGATTGAGACTATTCTCATAAAAATAGTGGTTGTACATCAAAAGGATTGGGCGGCTAGACTACCTGAAGTAGTATGGGCATATAAAACATCATGGAAAAACACCATAGGTTTTACCCGTTTTGAAATGTTATATGGAAAAAAAACCATGATGCCAATTGTGTTTGAGCATAAAACATTGAGAACAACACTTGATCTTGGCATAGATATATCTGCAACACAGAAAGGGAGGGTGATGCACTTAAATGCTTTGGATGAATTAAGAAAATTAGCTTTACAAAAAACATAAGTGGTGCAAAATCAAAGGATTAAATGGCATGACAAATACATTAGAGGGAAGTAGTTTCAGGCAGGAGATTGGGCACTCCTCTATGACTCAAGATACATGGACAATAGTGGAAAATTGCAAACAAGGTGTTTAGGCCCATATGAAATACATAAATTTTTCCCAATGGAGTTGTGCAACTCACAACTATTGACCCCATGCAATTCAAACTATTGGTCAATGGTCATCGCTTGAAAGTTTACCATAAACCAACTTCTAAACAGGAGTTTTGGTAGAAATTTAATGCTACTCACAAATCCAAAACTCTTGCAACCGAGGAAGGCAGACTTAATGTTCCACCTTCTACCTAGTCAAATATTTGCATGCGTTTATAATAAATACTTCCACTCCTTGCGGGAGTAAATTTATCCATCAATAAATTTACCACCTTTTCATCTCACGTCACTTGTCTTCCACATCACCTCACCATCATTCCACTTAACTTTTTAGCCACTTTACTTGTTCAACATGATACCTACTTCCGAAATGTGTGGTCCTCATGCCTTAATGACAATTTCCAAGTACGTACTTGACAATTTGTGTATAATCATTATTTCAGATGCATTTATTTTCTTACTGCTTTATTACTATGCATAATTCACATAGAATATCCATTTCGCATGTCCTGCCCTTTTACAACAGCCATGTGTGGACACCTGTCACAATTTAGGTTGGGGGAGGGAACACATGTGTCATCCGTGTCACTAATTTTTGTTTGAGTTATATGACAACATGCCACTTTTTTATTTTAAATATTTTGAATCTATTGTAAAGTGATAGTTTATGTTCTCAAATTCTGATTTCCCCAATCCCCTCTGTAAAAAAATTTGAAACCTTTGTTGCATATGGAGAGGATAAATAGAAAATAGAATTCTAGAAAAACATATAACAAGGTTTCGATAAAACCTTCTACACTTTAAGCTTATCCAAAGCTCGGGTGGGTATACCTCTTGTGAATACTTTCACAATTTTAATATGAGATCCACAACAAATCAATGCTAAAAACCTATGAACCTCATCACCTCAATAATATTGAAACATTAAAAGAAAAAAATGTGTTCATTTTCAGTCTTGACCCCAAGAAATATAGAAAAAACTCCACAACTGATATTAGTGCCTTATTTAGGCTACAAAGTCACCCAATTAAAACAAGAGTTCCAAATTTGGACATTCTCATACACCTCATCACTTCGGCTTACATTAACCTAATACATGCTTGACCTATATATAAGCTCTTTCCCTTTAAACTAAAACTGTTTATCAAATTCAAAGGAGAAAACAATTGATTCACTAACAAAGATATTTCAAGTATATTTAATTCCTCTCCTGAAGAGAAAAGCCTAAAACATATCTGTAAGATTGCCTTGCAATCCCTATTCAATCGAATAACCCTAAATTATCCAAAAGAAACTAGTAAATCAATGAATGCACACAAAGAAGACAACACAGATTTAGGCTCAAAAGGTTTTGATCTGTATATTAATATTCATTTTTGAAAGTCTTACATAACTCAAGGTGATTTCTGAAAGAACCAGAAAACCCTAAATATATTTCAACAGAGTTTCTTTACAAATTCTTGTGATGATTTTTTCCTAAAGTGCTGGTATCCATTTATAATGGTATGGATGCAAACAAGCTTTGGACTTCCCTAAGAAAAGTTTGTTACAACCATGATTCCTGCTGAAAAGAAATTACAATCATTTCATTCCTTGCGGCTTTGAGGTTTGTTATTCCATTGTAGCATCTTCTAACTGTTCTCGAACCTCCGCTTCTTGCATCGCATACTTGTTTTTCCACTCTTGGAACACGTCATCACTAGTCTAGGAGAAGTTAACAATCTTCTTCTTTAGTTTATTCAACCTCTTCCATGTGTTCCTTAATTGTTTGACCTTTGTCTCCAAAAAACCATAATGTGACTTTATTTTCTCAATTTCTTCAATTTTCCGAATAAATAAAGATGTGTCATCTATGTTGATGACTTCATTTATCCTTTGAGACAAGTTATACCCTAGCTCATCAAGCCACACCTTTTCATATTTCAATTGACTTGGACTAACAAAACCCGTGAGAAACAATTCAAACTTATGGTTAGCATATTCCTTTCTATACAAGTTGGCCTTTCTCTCTACATCGGCCCTTCCTTCTGCTAATCTGGTCATTCTTTTCACTAACTCACAAGTGGATTTAATATTTGCATTACCCTCTGCCTCTTCATAAGATGAACACATAAGTTTCAAATCCACCTCTCTAGACATCCACTTATTCAAAATTGGCTCCAAAGTAGCCTTGCCTTCTTTTAGAACAATCAACATATTCAAAATTCTCTTCATATAAATGTACACAATACAAGCTCCTACTGTGTCAGCAAATTTTAAGATTGTGCCTTTGACTTTTTCCTCATACTTATTTGCAAACAGGGCCAGAGGCTGTTTCAACTTTTCCATTTCATCTTGTATGGTCTCAGTTGCTTGAAAACTAGAAGTCATAGGAGAAGGGGGAAATTCAATGATTGGACTGGTGGGTGGAGGTTTTGCTGGAGAAGAGGCAATCAATAAAATGGAAGATTCACCCTTCTGGTATTGCCCTACTAGTTGATTCTGCAACTTGGCAATGATACTATCCCTGTGGGCTACCTCTCCTTTAGCTTCATTATAATCCTTAAGAATCGTCTCTAGTTTTATCTAGAGGTCAACTTTTTCCTTGGCTTCCTTTTCGGCTACTGCCACACTGAAATTTGCTGATTCAAAAACTGTGCTGGCACCTTCTACTACTCCTATGTCCTGCACTCTTTTCACAATCATACCTCCAAGGTAGCTGGAGCCTGAAGTGTCCTTTCTCTTTCTGTTGTCATCCCTCCTTAGAGACCACATGACCAATGTAGCATGGTCCTTGCTAAATGTCACTCCTTCTAAGGGCTTTGTATCTTTCCTTACTGCTTCAAGGACTAGTGCATCTTCTATATCCCACTAAGGGAGAATTAGTACACCAGCTTTTGCTACCATTTCTCTCCCCTACTCAGGAGTAATGGTTTTGAATTCTGTCATCATTTCTTGTTTAACTTCTTCCTCGACCGCAGATGCATCTTTGTGGGGCTGTTCACTTTTCCTCTTTTCACATTTGGCTTTGAAATTTTCTATATTTTGCTTCCAAACAAATTGCATGAAAGATCCTGTTGTAACAAAATTATTATTAGCCAAGAATTCTTCACTAGCCTGTTTGATGCTAAGGTCTAACTCTTTTCCTTTAAACTCCTTTGCAGTCAAATCCATTTCAACACTTGGTGGCTCTTTAGGCATCCCTTCTTGTACTTCTTCATAAGTATAGGCAATCTCCCCAAGACTTCCTAACTATAATAATTGCTCAGCCACTGCATGTTCATCTCCCACATGGATTGGGGATTGGGATGGAGAGTATAAAGAATCACCTAGTAGGACCTCTTTTCCCACCCTTTGCCTTTTAGGGGAATCTTGGATGTCAACTACATCTTCTATTGCTCTTTTCCCCTTTGAAGTAGAAGGCTCAGCTCCGACTGGCACTAACACACTGTATATTGGCCTCTTGTACATCACATATTCACCTGGAGGGATGGCCTTAGTAAAGGCAAGCTTGGATAGAACCAACTTAGCCTTTTTAGGATCATTTCTCAATATAACTTCCCTTTTCTCCTTTAAGGTCTGCATTAAATCTTCAAAATAAAGTATCAAGAATTTAGCTTTTTCCTTAAAGGGAGTAAAACTAGACAAAGGGTCATAACCAATATCAAATTGGTGGATAAAATAAAGAGCCCTTTTATATGCTATCCACTTTTCCTTTCTTAATTCCTGTTCATCAAGGTTGAATTCATTTCTAATCAAATCCTTAGGAAAATGGAACTGGTGTGGTCTGCCTTTACATACAACTCTCTTCTTGAACATACCATTAAAGAAGTCTTCAGGGTCAGCAAACCTTGATACTGTAGTAGACAACCTATATGGCTATAGGAAATCATCAAAAATTTTCCAACCACCATTGGTGATTACAAATTGATGTGCAATGGTGACAATTGGGAAAATTGTCCCTTTCCCCCTATTTGATAATTCTACTTCTTGCAAACCTCCGATTTGCCTCAGAACCTCTGCAATTCTTACCTTCAATGGGATTTGATACCAAAGCAAATATGGAGTTCCTCTGAAACCGTAGACTTTGAACACAAAAGAGATAGGGTACATGTATATGTCACCCCAATTATGAACAATCTTAATATCTTGAGCAAATTCCTTATGCCTAAGGAATTCTAAGAGAGCTTTGTGAATTCTAGGGTTTTGTGGACACAAGATGATCCTAAGGCTAGATGCAAAACATCTATCAAACTTAAAATAACTAGCATCCTCTCTATCCCAACACAAAATTTTGCTCCACAATTGAATAGGCATCTCCTCATTATCCTTTTCCTTAATCAGGTCCATATCATTAGCAAAATAATCAGCACCTTTGAATAAAAATATGTACATAAGAAGTGAATACCATCCAAAAGGTCTGTCTGAATTAGCATTTTTTATCCCCATCAACCCTTCATGAATTGCTTCAGTAAGATAGGGTGCAAAGTCAAAAGTTACTACCAGAGATGGGTTCAAAATCTGTGCTAACATGAGCATGTAATAGTTTGGCATGGTTGTTTCAGCATCTTCCCCAAAAATATGACATAGGGACCAATACATCCCTTTAGCCCTCAAAGTGAATAAATTTAGAGAGAAAGGTTCCATTGTGCTAAGGCCTACAATAGTCAGTCCTCCTATTTTGACAAAAAAATCTTTCAAAGGGCCACTCCTGAGGTGATTTCTCTGCACATTATAGACCTGTGCAAGTGTTTCAAAATTGATGGACTCTAAATAATTTGACCTCTCACTAAGTCTGAATACTTCCTAAACTCATCATCATTTATTTAAATTAATGACCCCCCATTTATATTTCTTACACACCTGGCAACAAGGTCATAGTTTTGCAATCTGGGTCAACAGGTCCACATCCATGAAAACCCCAGGGACTATGAGCTTTCCAACATCTAACTCCCATATATTATTCATTAGAGCAGAATAATATCTCTGGACAAATCCCACTTTGAAGAGTCCCAGACCTGATATCCCTATCTGTGAATCCCTTAACCAAGTCCCTTTGTCATACAAACCGTCACCAATTCTCAGACGAGGAGCCTTGGGCACTAATTCTTTCATTTTAGCTGCGACATTAGTAGACATAGTTAATTGTTCTAAAAAATCATCACAAATGGCTCTATCATGGTAATTAACCTTCCTTGTGAAATCTCTTTGAGGTGCCATCTTGAATTATAGTTATTTCAATTAAAACTTAACACACCTCTGAGAATTCATGCACCCAGTGATACCAATTCAAACTATAATTGTCAAGCAATATGCAAAAACTTACTTGTTTGCCTGAAGAAATTTGCTCTGCGCACCGGTTCCTTTGCAAGACTCTTCAAAATGATGCCAAGGTTTCAACTGATGTGAAGCTCATTATGGAAACTAAAGCTCATTATGGAAACCTTGTGTTACTTAGGCTGCGAAACAACGCGCATTGTTGGATCTTCTCAGAGGTGCACTTCTTTTATCTTACTTGCCATTCCTTCACTGGGCCCACTACCTTTTCATTATTTCATGAAAGATAAAATTCGCACATCTTTACCATGCAAAACAACGCTAACCGCTAGATCATGGACAAAATGCATGACTTTTAACTCATTCTTTAGCCTACCTACCGGGCCCACCAATCTTTTCACTTTTTTGTGAAACATAAACCTCACCCATCTTTTCATCATGAAACAATGTGGACCGTTGGATCTACCGAAAGATATTCAACCTTTAGCCTTCCTTACGACCGCTTTACCCAGGCCCGCCACCTTTTCGCCACTTCACGAAAGGTAAATCTTACGCAACTTCTCTTTGCAAGATCATGTGCACCATTGGATCTATTAGGACTTCCACAATATTTATGAAACCCGACAAAGAAGTAAAAACTTAGGAGAAGGCAAAAAATTAATACATTATTAAAACCCACCTAAGGCAAAACTTAAAGGGGGGACCTCTCATCACGATGGACTGACCCTTCCACTTAAGTGGAAAAAGTAACAAGGAAATATAACACAGGGATTTTGAGATAGAAACGGGTAAATTGAAAAAACCCTGAACCCTTAGACCAATAACCCATAGAGGCAAAATGAAGCACTAATCACAATTTTGTAGATTTTTAGTGGATTAGAGAATAAAATCACCCAATAGTCAACAATAGTGATAACAACGGCTCTGATTGGGGCTGGTTGATTGCAAGATCAACACAAGAATACAAAAAACTCTAGAGAATAGACCAAAAGAAACAAGCCCAAATGAAAACCAACAGAAACAAACCTAAATATATACAAACTACAACCTACTGTGCATGGACTTAAGAGAAGTAATGCTTTAGGAATTGTCCATGCACTGGAAATTCTTGTACCTCACCGTTCATTGTCTGCCAAAAGTATGAGTCTTTTCCATTAAGATCACAAACAATAGAAGGGCCCATCCATAATGACTCAAATTTTCTGTGCTTTCCTTTATCTTTCCCTCTTGCATTCCATTGAAGAACCATGTCACCAATTTGAAAATTTCTCAATGTGGTTCTTTTATCAAAAAGATACTTGGATTGCAATTGAATCATCAAATTTCTTTTATGAGCCAAAGTCCTCATTTCTTCCACTTCCACCATTTGAATCATTCTATCTTCCATGGGTTCTGACAACTCCATCTCCTCAGCTTGTAGGAACTTGTATACAGGAAGAAGGTTATTGATTGGCACCCTAGATTGTGTGCCATAAACCAATTCAAATGGTGATACACCAACTTCTTTCTTAACAGTAATCCTGTCTGCCCATAAGGCCAATTTTAGTTTATGATCCCAAGACCTTTTATTCTCCTCAAGAATTTTCTTAATAATATTCAAAAGGCTCTTATTATTGGATTCTGCTTGTCCATTACCTTGAGGATGGTATGGTGAAGAATAAGACATAATTATTCCATGGTTGGTACAAAATTCAGTGAATTCTTCTGATCTAAAGCTCATACCATTATCCATTATCAATTTCACAGGAACACCAAATCTTGTTATAACATTATCTATGAAATCAATGACAACTTTACTAGTGGCTCTTTTAGTAGGTATAGCCTCAATCCACTTAGTGAATTAATTAGTGGCCACTATGATCCATCTGTGACCTCTTCCTGACTTCTCAACTATTTCCCCAATAAAATCAATGCCCCACTAGACAAAAGGGGCTTCCACTGTAACTGGGTCAAGGGGGAGAGTTCCTTCATAATTTAACTTGGAAGAAAATTTTTGGCAGGGGTCACACCTCTAGACATGCTCATGGGCATCTTTGAACAAAGTAGGCCAATAGTATCCAGCCCAAACTATCTTGCTAGTTGTGGTTTTGGCAAAGTAGTGGCCTTCACATACTCCATTATGCATTTTAGTTAGCATCCTTCTAGCTTGGTATTTATCTAAACACATCAACAATGCCCCATCTCTATTTTGCCAATATAGATCACCCTGAATAAGGACATACTTTTGAGACTTTAGTTTCAATGTCCTTCTCTGGTTTGGAGTCATTCCCTCTGAATATGTTGCATCCCTTAAAAAATGTACTAACTCTGAGTACCAGGGTTGTGTCTCAATACTTGTGACCAAGATATTTTCAATTTTAACATTGTTAACTTAAACATCAAGGAGATTTGATTCAGCCATTAACTTAGCAAGACCTAGGCCTCTTACCAATTTAGTGATCTTATTCTCTAGATCAAAGTCTTGAATTCTAGTTATCCACCTGCACCTTCTGCCAGTGACCTCGGATTGAGATAAGATGTCCTTGATAGCCGCATGTGGGACGTAAGCAACTACTTGTGCATTTACAAGATATGGCCTAAATGCTTTTACAGCTTTAACCAAAGCATATGCTTTCTTCTCCATGATTTCACATTTCAGCTTTGCAGCTTGTAGAAATTTACTATAGAAAGCAATAGGGTGTTCATATCCTTCAACATCCTTTTGAAGAAGGACTATAGCTACTGTATGATAAGAAGCAAAAGAAAACAATGAAAAGGGCTTGCTATAATCAAGAGACTTCAACACTGGTGCCTCTTGAATAGCCTTTTTAATCTCACCAAAAGCCTTCATAGCTTCTTCATCCCAATAAAACTTTGTACCTTTCTTAAGCAACCTAACAATAGGCTTGACTATTTCAGCAAAGTGGGCAATGAACCTTTTAACAAAATTCACTTTGCCCAAGAAAGATTGAATGCCCTTGACATTCTTTGGCTCAGGTACATTGTTTATGGCTTCAATCCTTTCAGGGTCTATTCTAACCCCTTTCTTGGAGAAGATATGTCCAAGAAATTTCCCTTTAGTGACTGCAAAATGACACTTTTTTGGATTTAAAGAAACACCAAACTCTAGAGCTTTATTGAAAACCTTTTCCAAGTGCCCGCAGTGGTCATCTTCCCTTTTGGAGAAATATGTTAAATTGTCCTGGTATATAACCATGATAATGTTGATAAATTCCTTGAAAGCTACATCCATTGCTCTCTGAAAAGTAGCTCCAACATTTTTTAAACCAAAAGGCATCCTTACCTATACATATGTCCCCCAAGGGGTGGTAAAAGCAGTCTTGAACTATTCGGACTCTTTCACTAACACCTGATTATATCCTGAGAACCCATCCATCATGGACAACAAGTCATTGTCAGCAACATTGCCTCCATATTGGGGGAAGAATAGTTGTCTTTCAAAAAGCAATGTTCAAATTCTTGGAATCAACACAGAGCCTTATATCCCCATTCTTCTTTCTAACTGGGACTAAATTAGACACCCATGATGAATGTATTATAGGATTAATGATCCCCCCTTCCCTCAACTTGGTTAATTCTTGTTTCATTTTTATTTCCAAAAGGGGGTTGATAGGTCTTTGCTTCTGTCGAAAAGGCTTAGCATTTGGAAGTAAAGGGACTTCATGCTGAAATAGATCTTGTCTATACGCTTTCAGGTCTTCATAAGACCAAGCAAAAACATGTTCATACTTCCTTAATAAATTATTAAGGTTAGCTTTAATGTTAGGAGACAAGTTCCTCCCAATATATACCAACTTAGGGGATGACTCTATCCCCAAATTCACTTCCTCCAATTCGTCTAACTTGGTAGTTGACTGTTGATGCAAATGACTATCACTGTGACTGAACATACCTTCCAATTCTACTAATCCTTTGGGGATTTTGTTGGTTTCTAACTGGACCATGTCATTTCCAAACACTGTTTCTCTATCTTCCACCACTTCTACTAATGCATTGCAATCAATTTTCTATCCATCATAGTCATCGATGCATTGTAGGAATATGAGGATATCTTCATCATCCACAAACACTTGCCAATTATATATATTATCAGGAATACGAGGCCTAGCTTTTATTTCAACTGTAGATACACTGGCTAATGTTACATCATCATTTTTTAATGCAACATTAGCTAAGAAATCAGCCATGATATTCTTTGATTTTTCTATCTAGTTAATAGAAAATGCAAAAAAATGATCAATCACATCCCAAACAACATGTTTATATCTTTTCAAATGATCATTTTTGGATGCATACTTAGACCTTACCTGAGAAACAACTAACTCTGGATCCCCAAATACTCTTAACAACTGAATTCCATGCTTCTTTGCAACTTCAAGCCCCAATATCAAGGCTTTATATTCAACGGTGTTATTTGTACACTGGAAGGCTAATAGAAAAGAGTATTTGAAAGTCATACCTGATGGGGACACAAAAAGAACTCCTGCTCTAGACCCTTCCTTAGAGAAAGCTCCATCAAAGTACATGTGCCATAACCCTTGTTGCTGAGATTCCAATTCACCAATAATAGGATCAATAATTTTCAAATAAGGTAGAATAGGTTGTACTCTGAAGTTGTCAAGATCCTCATCAATCATACATTTCAGCATATTAGGGTCTATCTTCTCAATTACCCTAGGAGCATGTGGTTCTCTATACAACTTAACATGGCTTCCATTTACTGGGATTGTAGCATATGAAAGATATAACTGAACATTTCACCCCACTACTGTAGCCCATTGTCTAGCTAGTAGCATGCCATAATGAGGTTTTGTATTAGTTACTATAACATCCATCTTATATGTTGCTTTAGGAAATGATGCTATCTTTACTTCCACATCCTTCATTGTACCTATCACAGGTACTTCTCTATTATCCATAGCATAACACTTCCTATAAACAATACTTACTGATAATCACAACTCCTTCATGACACCATATGGCATCACATTTGTAGCAGCACCAGAGTCTATCATACAGTTCTTAATTAATCTATTATTCACTAACAAAGTTACATAAAAAGGATCAACCTGTGAAGGTTCTTGTATAATAGTCATTCTGACATATACTTCTGGGGTTTGCAACTCATGATCCTTTTCATCCTTCATTGTACCTGTAGGAAAAGCTACACTATTCAAAATTCTCTTCATATAAATGTACACAATAGAAGCTCCTACCGTGTCAGCAAATTTTAAGATTGTGCCTTTGACTTTTTCTCATATTTATTTGCAAAGAGGGCTTGAGCCTGTTTCAAATTTTTGATTTCATCTTGTATGGTCTTAGTTGCTTGAAAACCAAAAGTCATAGGAGAGGGGGAAATTCAATGATTGGACTGGTGGGTGGAGGTTTTGCTGGAGAAGAGGCAATCAATAAAGTGGAAGATTCACCCTTCTGGTATTGCTCTCCTAGTTGATTCTGCAACTTGGCAATGATGCTATCCCTATGGGCTACCTCTGCATTGGCTTAATTATAAGCCTTTAGAACCATCTCTAGTTCTACCTGGAGGTCAACTTTTTCCTTGGCTTCCTTTTCGGCTATTGCCACATTGAATTTTGTTGATTCCAAACTATGCTGGCAGCTTCTACAACCCCTATGTCCTGCACTCTTTTCACAATCATACCTCCAAGGTAGTTGGACCCTAAAGTGTCCTTTCTCTTTCTTCTCTCATCCCTCCTTAGAGACCACATGACCAAAGTAGCATGGTACTTGCTAAATGTCACTCCTTCTAAGGGCTTTGTTTCTTTCCTTACTGCTTCAAGGACTAGTGCATCTGCTATATCCCACTCAGGGAGAATTAGTACACCAACTTTTGCTACCATTTCTCTCCCCTGCTCAGGAGTAATGGTTTTGAATTCTGTCATCATTTCTTGTTTTACTTCTTCCTCCACTATAGATGCATCTTTGTGGGGCTATTCATTTTTCCTCTTTTCACATTTGGCTTTGAAATTTTCTATATTTTGCTTCCAAACAAATTGTATGAAAGATCCTGTTGTAACAAAATTATTATCAGACAAGAGTTCTTCATTAGCCTGTTTGATGCTAAGGTCTAACTCTTTTCCTTTAAACTTCTCTGCAGTCAAATCCATTTCAGCACTTGGTGGCTCTTTAGGCATCCCTTCTTGTTCTTCTTCATAAGTATAGGAAATTTCCCCAAGACTTCCTAACTGCAATAATTACTCAGCCACTACATGTTCATCTCCCACATGGATTGGGGATTGAGATGGAGAGTATAAAGACTCACCTGTTAGCACCTCTTTTCCCACCCTTTGCCTTTTAGGCTCACCTCTGACTGGCATTAGCACACTGTATTTTGGCCTCTTGTGCATCACATATTCACTTGGAGGGATGGCCTTAGCAAAGGCAGGCTTGGCTAGAACCAACTTAGCCTTTTCATGATCATTTCTCAATATAACTTCCCTTTTCTCCTTTAAGGTCTGCATTAATTCTTCAAAATAAAGTATCAAGAATTTAGCTTTTTCCTCAAAGGGAGTAAAACTAGACAAAGGGTCATAACCAATATCAAATTGGTAGATAAAACAAAGAGCCCTTTTATATGCTATCCACTTTTCCTTTCTTAATTCCTATTCATCAAGGTTGAATTCATTTATGATCAAATCCTCAGGAAAATGGAACTGGTGTGATCTACCTTTACATACGGCTGTCTTCTTGAACATATCATTAAAGAAGTCTTCAGGGTCAGCAAACCTTTTTACTATAGTAGACAACTTGTATGGCTATAGGAAATCATCAAAATGTTTCCAACCACCCTTGGTGATTACAAATTGATGTGCAATGGTGAGAGTTGGGAAAATTGTCCCTTTCCCCCTATTTGTTAATTAGGCTTCTTGCAAACCTCTGATTTGCCTCAAGACCTTTGCAATTCCTACCTTCAATGGGACTTGATAGGGGAGAAAATATGGAGTTCCTTTGAAACCATAGACTCTAAACATAGTAGAGACAAGGTACAAGTATATGTCACCCCAATTATGAACAATCTTAATATCTTGAGCAAATTCCTTATGCCTAAGGAATTCTAAGAGAGCTTTGGGAATTCTAGGGTTTTGTGGGCACAAGAGGATTCTAAGCCTAGATGCAAAACATCTATCAAACTTCAAATAACTAGCATCCTCTCTATCCCAAGAAAAAATTGTGCTCAACAATTGAACAGACATCTCCTCATTATCCGTTTCCTTCATCAGGTTCATATCATTAGCAAAATAATCAACACTTTTGAATAAAAACATGTGCATAAGAAGAGAATACCATCCAAAAGGTCTGTCTACCTTAGCATTTTTTAACCCCATCAACCCTTCATGAATTGCATCAGTAAGATAGGGTGCAAAGTCAAAATTTATTGCCAGAGATGGGTTCAAAATCTGTGCTAACATGAGAATGTAATGGGTTGGCGTGGTTGTTTCAACATCTTCCCCAAAAATTTGACATAGGGACCAATATATCCCTTTAGCCCTCAAAATGAATAAATTTAGAGAGAAAGGTTCCATTGTGCTAGGGCCTACAACAGTCAGTCCTCCTATTTTGACAAAAAATTCTTTCAAAGGGCCATTCCCGAGGTGATCTCTCTGCACATTATAGACCTGTGCAAGTGTTTCAAAATTGATGGACTAAATATTTCAATTGATGACCCCCCATTTACATTTCTTACACACCTGGCAACAAGGTCATAGTTATTTGCAATCTGGGTCAACAGGTCCACATCCATGAAAACCCCAGGGACTATGAGCTTTCCAACATCTAACTCTCATATACTATTCATTAGAACAGAAGAATTTCTTTGGCCAAATCCCACTTTGAAAAGTACCAGACCTGATATCCCTATCTGTGAATCCCTTAACCAGTTCCCTTTGTCATACAAACCATCACCAATTCTCAGATGGGGAGCCTTGGGCACTAATTCTTTCATTTTAGCTATAACATTAGTATACATAGTTAATTGTTCTAAAAAATCATCACAAATGGCTCTATCCTGGTAATTAGCCTTCCCTGTGAAATCTCTTCGAGGTGCCATATTGAATTATAGTTATTTCAATTAAAACTTAACAAACCTCTGAGAATTCACGCACCCAGTGATACCAATTCAAACTATAATTATCAAGCAATATGGAGAAACTTACTTGTTGGCTTGAAGAAATTTGCTCTGCGCATTGGTTCGTCTGCAAGACTCTTTGAAATGATGCCAAGGTTTCAGCTAATGTGAAGCTCATTACAAAAACTGAGCATTGAATAGAAACATTAAGCCACATGCTTTGGCAACCAATTCACAATTGAATTCGAAATATGGCTCCAATGGACCACTAAGAATTTTCTAACTGTCTTGCCTTTTTGCTGCTTCGCGAAAGATAAAAACCTCGCACCTTTTCATTGTGAAACAACACCATATGTTGGATCCTCTTGGAGATGCACATTCTTTACCTTACCTGATTTATCCTTCTTAGAAATGGGCCCCACCTTCTTTTCGCTATTTCATGAAGCATAAATCTCATGCATCTTTCCTTTACGAAACAACGCTGACTGTTGGATCTTCTACCATCCGCTCGACCATTATTCTCCATGGTGATCGCTAGTCTAATTAACTAACCACATGAAACCATCACTGCTAATGGTCTTTGCTATTTCGCAAAGCATAATCACCTCGTATCTTCACCATGAAAAATAACGCACATTGTTGGATCAATTTTGAAATGCGCATCTTTTAACTCCTTTAACCTTCAAAGTGGGCCCTCTAAGAAGAATCCACTTGTCCTTTCGATATCCGACAAATATCCCCCACGTGCTGGCCATTCATTTGCTCAAGAACTCTGTCGGACTCTACATCTGAACCGCCATGTGTCTTAACTAGTTGTGGATTTCATCAATATTTTTGCTTAATCAAACAGGCCCCACATGATACACTAGGAACCACGTGTCCAACTGATAGATCACCTTTTGCCTCAGCCAGACATCTAGTTGTATTGTGACCTTACCCACCACGTAACTGCTAGCTCTTTTTAACTGCTTTGCAAAAGGTAAACCTCATGTTACTTTAGGCTGTGAAATAATGCGCACCGTTGGATCTTCTTAGAGATGCACTTCTTTTATCTTACCTGCCATTCCTTCACTGGGCCCACTTCCTTTTCTCTATTTTGCGAAAGGTAAACTTCGCACATCTTTACCATGTGAAACAGCGCTGACCGCTAGATCATGGACAAAATGCATGATTTTTAACTCATTCTTTAGCCTACCTGTCGGGCCCTCCAATCTTTTTGTTGTTTCACAAAGCATAAACCTCGCCCATCTTTTCATCGCGAAACAATGCGGACCATTGGATCTATCAGAAGATATTCGGCCTTTAGCCTTCCTTACGACCGCTTTACCCAGGCCTACCACCTTTTCGCCATTTCTTGAAAGGTAATTCTCACGCAACTTCCCTTTGCGAGATCACGTGCACCATTGGATCTATTAGCACTTCTACAATCTTTATGAAATCTGACAAAGAAGTAAAAACTTAGGAGAAGGCGAAAAATTAAAACATTATTAAAACCCGCCTAAGGCAAAACTTAAAGGGGGGACCTCTCATCACGATGAACCGACCCTTCCACTTAAGTGGAAAAAGTAACAAGGAAATAGAACACAGGGATTTTGAGATAGAAAAGGGTAAATTGCAAAAACCCTAAACCCTTAGACCAATAACCCATAGAGGCAAAATGAAGCACTAATCACAATTTTGCATATTTTTAGTGGATTAGAGAACAAAATCACCCAATAGTCAAAAATAGTGATAACAACTTACATGTATGATGTGACCCTTCTTTAACTTTGAACTTGCTCGTTATAAGCTTAGTTTTATTAGCACTACTGCCATTTCAAGTTATAATGTCTTTCTTTGGTATATTCTTTAATGAGTTAATTATCACAGTAATACTAAAAGATAGGAATTTGAAGGGTTGTTTTCTTAGCGGAGGTACATAATTTTTGTAAGAAGTTGTAGGAGGTGCATTTGGGGTATTTTCAAAAAAATTGAAAGGTGCAAGCTAAAGGTAATGCAATGGGAGGATCACTTATCCAGAATGAGTCGATGGTTCATACTATGCTTCTTCAAGATACTTTTTGTGAGCTGGAGTTCCGGAGGTGTGAGTGGTTGGATTATTTCTTGAAGATAAATGGTTTTAATAATGACATTGCTATGGATTTTGCTCATACTTTCTTGAATGGTGAAGCAATGGTTAAAGGGTTAAAGGTAACTGCTACAAAGGAGAGGATAGCTGAAGTTTTAGGGTTGCCCATGGATGGTGAAAAATACCCTGAAGCCAAGGATGCCAGGTTTTCTAGGGATGAATTCACTAAACCTCGTGACCCTCCACTCATTGCGGATAAGAAGGAGACTAGAAGGCTCTCTTTACTAGACAAATGGAGGCAAGTAGTAGTTTATGTGATCAAGTGTCTTACTCGTGAAGGCAAGCAATCTTTTCTCCATTCATTTCATTTTAAAATATTGAGCCATGTGAGACACGGTTAGAGGATGAATGTGCTAAATGTGCTATATAATGTGCTCTTAATCATGGCAACTAAAACTCAAAAACGTAGGCCAAATTCCATGTCACAACATTGTTTAATCAAATTGCTTGTGGAAAGATCTTTGTGGGATGTGTCCTAGATTTCTTGGGATGAATTTGTTGCAATTAGGAAGTTTAGAGAAGTTAATGTTGAACTTAGGAGTCAACCTTTAACCTAGAGGGTTAGAACTATGAAGGGAATGGTTAAATTAACCCCAAGTGCCTCAACATCTAGGGCAACTCCTACTGCAGACTCTCTTGCAGCTGAACCAAGTCTATTTGAATCTTCATCTAGTGATGCTAGTAGATCTTTAGCAAACCCTAATGTTGATGTCTCACCTAAAACCCTAGTGAGAACTAGGGTTGCTGTGCAAAGACAGAAAGAAAAAGAAAAGAAAACTCAGGAAAAGGTAAAGAAATAGAAGTTGGAAAAGAAAACCGCAAGCCCTAGAAAAAGGAAAGATAAAGGACCAGAATCACCTATAGCCATTGCTCAACCTAAGAAACCTACTAAGAAACCCAAACAGACCAAAACCCCCAAACCAGCTAAGAAGGAACCACAAAGAAGTAGTCACAGGCTTAGGAAAAAACCCAAGAAAGTGGCTAAACATAGTAAGCCAGGTTAATAATCAAATTAAATCATCAGAATCTGTTCATACCACCCCTAGTGAAGAGGAGAGGATAATTTTCAATCATCCTCTTAGACCTCCTAGAGAGGGTCCACAATTCTCCTCTTCACATGAGTAATAAAACAATCCACTGATAGAAGTTCATGAGTCAAAAGGGGAGGGGGATGAAGAGGTATTGCAGGAAGGGGGGTTGAGAGAGAAGCCTCAAGAGGATGTAGGTCTAGAGGGCCTTGTTGGACTAGCTACTGCAATAGAGTGGATGGTGGAACAAGTGCCAATGAGGAGGGAAGAAGAATTAATATAGAAAATGCTCCAGGTAGTTAGGCATAGGCCTACCTCTTTCTCATGGATGTCTATAGCCCTAGAATTATTCAAGGACATGATGGTTGGAAGAAGAATGGAATAAAGAGAAACTTATGTTGCAGGAGATAATCAATTAGAAGGATGAAGAGATTGATAAGAAAAATGAAGAAATTGTTACTTTAAAAACCAAGGTGGATAATGTGGTAACCTTGGTACCACAAATTTTAGAATGCAGAACAACACTTAGAGCATATGCAATGTATTTAAAAGAACTCAATCTCTCTTTTAAATTGTCAAGGATTGTTTCAGATTTGAACCCTTCTATTGAGACTCCACAAGAGTTTTACCAGGTTTTTCAATCTTCTCCTATAGCCACTAAAAAATTTCTTTGTGAATTTTATCTTCATAAATAGTTCCTCATGACAATGACTGGAATCCCTTACTATACATTGGAGATATTCATCTTAGAACCCTCATGTCTTAGGTCCAAAATGAGAATAATAGGGGGCACCAGTTTAGAGCACACAAGGATGATGTACTTTGAATTCCTCCATCTTTAAGGGCCGAAGCTAATAATCCTAGGATTGTTTACTTCAGTTGGAAAAATATTTTAGTTAGATCAGAGTGTAAACAACAAATCCTAGCCTTGAGAGAAGAGTCATTCCAAAAATCTGAGCAAATAGGCCCTGCTGCAAGACAAACAATGATGGGATATCTAGCACAACGATGGAATAGTTTGACAAAAGAATTGAAGCAAGCATAGCCACATTACCTTCAAGATTATTATCCATCCATAAAAAGAGAAACATTTTACATACACCTGGGTAGATAAAAGTAGAATAATTGGTTTCCTCTTATCTTTCAACCATCAATGCTTTTACTAGCCAAAGGAGTGATCTGGAAACTAGGAAATGGAAGGAAAATTAAATTCTGGGAGGATCCTTGGCTTTTTGATAAACCCTTGACTAATATCAATGAATGGGCCCCCCATGCTCCCTCTTGTATTAGAACTTTTGGCTCCTTAGTTGCTGAGTACTGGGTTGGTAATGAATGGCAGAACATTGAAAGCATCCACCCTAGCCTTTCTAAGCTCAAGACCCATCTGTCTGCGGTATGGCTGAATAAAGAAGAGACTCTCTGATTTGGAAACACAATCCTAAAGGTACTTTATCTATTTCCTCTATGTATTGTGTCCTTTCCCCCCCTCTCTATCAACCCTTACTAGTCAAAAGCCTGGATTAAGGGTCTCACCCCCAAAATCAATATTTTCTTCTGGACCATCCTCCAAAATAAGATTCTGACCCTTGACAACCTCAAAGGCAGAGGCTTTGCCCTTCCTAATAGATGTGTGTTGTGCCTTCAAGAGGAAGAGTCTATGGACCACCTTGCTCTCCACTGTTCCTTTTCAACCTCTATTTGGGAAAGTTTTCTCAAGAGCTTTAGTATGGCCTGGGTGTTTCCGAATAACATCAGTGACCTGTTCTCCTCCTGGAATATTAAATGGACTAACTCTTTTTTGAAATGTTTGTGGCAACTCTCTCTCCCTCACATCTTGTGGGGACTATGGAAAGAAAGAAATAACTAAATCTTAAGGGATGTCTCCCTTAATCAGGATATTGTATTCCAGAAAATTCAATGGTTGATTCAGGAAAATATAAGGATCATTGAGGGTTCTTGTTACTCGAACAACTCACTAGAATCAAATATCTTGAGGGTATGGAATATGAAGATTACTGATGGTCCTAACAACCACAACAAAAGGCTTGAAGCTAAATGGCAAACCCCTCCTCAAGGTTGGTTCAAATTTAATTTTGACGGTGCTGCCAAAGGTGACCCTAGTCCTTCAGGTTGTGGAGCTATACTTAGAGATGATAGAGGAATTTGCAAGGAAATGGTTGCTATCCCTATTGGAACCCAAACAAACCACTAAGCTGAAGCTATGACAACTCTTCAAGGCATCCTCCTAGCTAAAAAATGGAATTTCCCCTATCTATGGATTGAAGGGGATTCAAATAATATTATAAAGTATCTTAAGGGGACTTCAAAACCTTCATGGTTGATTCACAACATAATCACTTCTGCTATTGACCTTATTAGCACCTTTAAAAAATGCCATATATCACACATCTACCGGGAGGCCAACGAATCTGTTGATGGGGCTGCTAATGCGGTGGTTAAAAGTGAGGAAATTTCCATGTGGATGGGTGAACACGGACTCCTCGAAGACATCAGAAAAATCATTAGTAATGAGCGATATAGAAGCACACCAAATATTCTTGATGGACAGGATAATTATGAAAAGTACTAATGTGAGTACTTCGAGTTATTATAATAATGAGAATATCACTCATTCTAACATCAATGCCATTAACTCTCATGCTTTCTAGGTAACTATTATAGTTCTGAAAAGCTCTCTAGTTTATCTGCTTTGCAAGCTTCAAAATTTGGCTGTGGGTAGTGACAACATGGGTGGAAACAGGAGGCGATATGAACCAGTAGCTGCAAAGAGTGAAAACAAAAGGAAGAGGTTTGGGGTATTCTATAGAAGGGTGGTCTCTCAAACTTCATGGAGAGACTCCATGGTTGAGATGGTATGGTTACCTTTTTTTTGCAAGAATTGGAAGAAGGACATGCTAAAAATGGGTGATCAAATGGTTGAAATCGATGAAGACTTAATTGCTCAAGCCACTGGCCTCACAAGGGAAGGCTGCAACTTCTACAGAGATAGGAAGGTCAGTAGGGAAGCTATTGAAAGGTACCCAGAAACTGAGAAAGAGAAAAAATGACTAGTAAAGTTGAGCAAAACCTACTACCTGCCTAGGGCTTTTGCCAAACCCTAGCGGGAAATCCTCTTTGTTTTAGTACGTTACATCTCTATAGATGGTAGGTTTTCGAAAGTTTATGGTTATCACTTTGTTCTGTTAAACCACTTTAGGCACAATGATAAGGTTAATTTCCCTTATTTCCTGCTTTGCTTGATGAATGCATCCCTCAAGGCCTTTAAAGAAAACCCACTGGGTGATTTTGCTATGCACCAAGGCCTAATGGTCCTAATTTATGACCATTTAAAAGCCAACCAAATTGCTCGGATGCAGCCCTCTGTGGATTCTGAGGAAGAGATGTTTGATTCTGCCTTTTCTAAGGAAGAGGAATCCAATAGTGATTCTTCAATTGACACAGAGGATAGCATTGATGTCTCAGAGTATGAAAGTGGGAAGAAGAAGAAATATAGTAAAACAAGACCCTCTTCCTCTAAGGGGAAAAATCCAAAAAGTAGACCCCTGATCAACATCTCTTCAAAAGAGGAGGACTCAGATGACTCTGAAAAGGAGAACCCTAAAGGGTTGCTGAAGAAGAAAACAAAAGACCATACCCAGACCAGGAAAAATCACAAGAAGAAAGAGGAGACTGGTAAGGATCCGACAGTCGACAAGCAAGCAAATGCCTTGGAAGCTGATCGGAGTCTGGAAAAGGAGACCATGGAAGAGACTCTTAGGGTTGCCGACATAATTTCTACCCTCCACATCCCTAAAGAGGAATAGGTTACCCCTGGAAAAGATGCCCCCCATCTAGCCCTCCTCCTGAGGGGTTGCATGGTTTCATGGAAACTATGGAGTGGCTCATTAATGGCTACAAGAAAGCTGAGAATGAAAACAAAACTCTGCAACAGAGTCTTGATCTTGGAAACCATTAATACTGGGGAAGGGAGCACTATGGCCGACTATATTGAGGACCTAAAAAACACCATTGCCAAAGCTAAAGACATCAGAGATGCTTTTAACCCCAGGTTTGAGAAGATTGAGAAGGATTTGCTGGAAAGGAAAAGCCTTGCTGACACTAGCGATGAAACCCTCTCAGACACCATTACCAAAATTGGTAAAATTGAGGAGTGTCTGAAGAACATTGCTAAACAGAGCCTAAGTATCCTGAAGATCTCAGTGAACAACACCCACACCCTCATCAGCAAACTGGATGATGAAAAGGAAATCCAGGACATAGACCCGAAAGCTAAAGGAACAGGGGAAGCTTAGGGTCCCATAACCCACACAAGAGGCAAGAGGAAGGAAAAGAAACCGAACAAGGATTTGGAAGACTTGAAAGTTGTTAGGGCCACCTACAACGAGCTGGTGATTAAGGTGGAGGATTTGCTGAAGAAAATTACTGTGTAGTGCCTTCTCTGTTTCTTTGCTGCTTTTTGTTGTTAAGCTGTTCTTTCTGGTTGCTGGTCTTTTGGCCAGTCTTTTTGTATGTAGACTTTAAAGCACTATTCTTCTTGGTGCTTTTTCTCTATCTATGTTGTAAAGGTTTTAGGTCCTGAAAACCTATTTTTTAATTAATCAGAACCATCAATGCTTTTATGGCCAATACCAAATTGCAGGCAGTATGGAGATGTTTTCAACAAAGCAACATAGAAAGCTAGGTTGGATAGTCTAGACAAGAACAAAGGATTCTATTGGAGTCTCGCTATCAATGGTATAGGCCAGGTCATTCATAGTGATTACAAAATACAAACTCAAATGAGGAATCTTGTTCTTGCTGGAGGACCAATTGGGAGTTCGGTTGGGGGGAATGAGGAGCTTGAATAATGACTCAAATTATGTCTATGTATTTTATGTTTTTATTGGTTCTGTCAGGGGTTTAGATACTATTATAGGTCTTAAGACTTTGATAATTTTGGTTCTATTTTGTTATCCTGAACTTGATAAAAGTGGGCATAAAATTACCTTTATACTTCCTTTTTGATTAAATGATAAAAATGATAGGTGACCTTTCTATGTGATTTATTCATATTAATCTTGTATATAGTTAAATAAATGTTATTTTGATGTGAAATGGATATGCCTTTGTTTTGTACACACTAATGTCATGATGCATGAATAAATGAAAGGGAAACAATGGTCAAAGTCTCATGATGTGGGGGTTCATGCTAATTAACTGGTTGAAGTTGTTGGCAACAATGCAACAAACTAAGAGGGGGGAGGGGGGTGAATTAGTTTTCTCACAAACTCATCACAACTTAAACTTAAATTTAGATTTGATTATTAGCAATGAAAACATAAACCATCACCACATCAATAACACACATAACACCAAGATTTTTCACGTGGAAAACCCAATTAAGGGAAAAACCATGATGGGAACCTATCCACAATGAGATAATACCTTGTTGGGAGTAAATGTAAATATTATAGTGGGGAATGCACATGCATTCAGGAACACTAACTGGAGCTCACTGCTTAAATACAAGAAGGGATACAACCCCGAGGAAGACTCACTATCTTACAAAGATCGAACAACAATCCAGATTACATGAACTGTGAAAATAACATCTCCTATTGCCTGATTACTATTTCGGTTAAGCACATATACTCAAACTCTTCTTTTTCCACTTCTTCACACTCTTTCACACTTCTTGTCTACTACTAAAAGATCAATTCAATTTTCACACATGTAGATGTGTCTCACAAATGAATATTACATATATTTATAAAAATCATCAACCTGTATTTCAAGGTTGGCTAAATCCTTAACAAAAATTACAAAATAATAACCTCACACACTACGACAACATATGCAGACCAAAACAATACCGACTAAGACATAGTCTAGACCTAAATGAATACTGCAAATACACAACACCTCCAACATTTATGCCTCGATCATCCACAATAGACTACAATCACCAAGAATGTTGCATAACATGAAGAACACCAACAATGATCAATATGGACCATCAATATAGATAGGACCTGATCTAGAAACATCCACAAGCAATGTGAATCACACCAAAAATGACTATAACATTACCACTTACTAGAATCTCTATCATCAACATACCAAACCTCAAGAACACACGCTGAACTGATCGACAAACTGAAAGATTCACTTCCGGACTTCCAAATCATGAACCATCTAAATTGAGGACACATATGAATGTCCGAGACACTATGCCAAATCTGCAAACCAAGATAATGCAATTCCAGTGCATAAACCAGAATACTGAATAACATAAATGACTGAATATCAACCACAATATCAGACCTCATAGCTCAATTAAATCATCATGCAGATCAATGAAACTTCTACTAAGTCAACTAAACATGCATATCTCAAAACCCATTAAGCTAAACCAACTCATTTAATCTGACTGCAACACTGGAATACATAGAAGAATATGTTGACATCAATGACAACACACCATTCCAACAAACTTCTCAACAATATCCAACAAAAGACAAAGTCATGCCAAGATGAACATTGAAAGATTCAACGACTAAGTATTTATAGATTGTGTGGAGTAATAATGAGACTTTAATTTTCATAATTTTAGTAGAGTAGATCTAGGGGGAGTAGTTATGCTAGATTTCCTCTGTAGCAGAAGCAGTTTGACTATTTCTTATTTAGAGCATAACTTCCTTCTCTTTTCTTATGTTGTAATAAATTGTGTCCTCCTAATGTCTTGGGAGTGGACTCGACGTTAGTTATAATCAGTTAGGATTCTTCTTGCTATACGATACACCTTCTCAAGGGAGTAGAACTTCATATATTGTAATTCTAGTGTTTAGTTTATTGAAGAACAATTTTAGCTACATAATGATGTAAAAGTGTTTTTGGATAAATAAGATGATATTCTAGTTTGCAGTATCTAGTTGAGCTTTGGGAAGATTCACTAAGGTGGCCCACTTAGTGAGAACTCCAATCTTTTTGTTCATTAGTTATTTTTCATACAATATTTAGTTGTTGTCATGGCAATTGATTGTTCCTGCAGCCAAAGCAGACAAAACAATTTCCTATTTGCTTGCCATGGATTAGATTGTTGTTATTCATTTAAATTCAGTTTAGATGATAGTTGTTATTAATAATTTAAGTTATTTCCTTTCCATGCACTAATTTTAGTTTCATTTCCTTTTCATTCATAGATAGCATGGTTACAATTGAGTCTCTAGTGCATATACTTTGCTGACCCATTTCAAGTATACACCCGTGGGTTGACAGAAAATGAGCCTTCTTAATGATGAAGTAACTACTTAGCATGGATATCCAATCCCTAAGTTATGGTTCTAGGGCCTAGTTATCAAAATCATTAAAGGAGACCAACAACATCTTTGACAAGGGAAATCCATTATGTCTTCCACCCACATTTCCCTCATCTATCATATCTATGTATCCCTTATATGAAGCACCCATTCTTAGGCCATATTATCCCATGATCCTATCCCAACCCCCATATTTTTATAACATTACCACCTACATCCATAATCCAAATCCACCATCTCATTATCCCCAAATCCATTATACATTCATAATCCCAATTCCCCATCCTACGTCAATCCTTCATCTAATCCTAATCCTTCATACTACCTCAATCCTCCATCCAATCCTAATCCTTCATCCTACCTCAAGCCTCCATCCAATACTAATCATTCTTCCTATATCCACCTACCATCCACTTCATCTTACCTCAATCCACCACCATCCACTTCATCCTATCTCCACTCACCATGCACTTCATCCTACCTTAATCAATCGTCATCCACTCCATCTTATCTCAATTGACCACCCTCCATTTGTACAACTTACCTTCCACCGCCCACACCTATCATTCCTCTCTCACCTCCTAATGCCATAAAAAATCTCTCATCCATTGACATTATACAACCATAATCCCCATATCCTACTCCTACTATCATTCAAATTCAACCCAATGAACTTCTCATCCTTCCATCCACTCCTTCTACCCTAGTCGATGAACCTCCCATCCAAGTCCATCCACTATGTCTACCCTATTTAATGAACCTCTAATGATTCCATCCATTCCATCTGAAGAGTCTACCTACTCACCCCTTGTCACACCATCCACACCAATCCCATTATGCCAATATCTTATTCCAGATCATGTTAAAATATCCATCTATCCAAATCAATATCCTACCATCCCATCTACTCCATCTCAAGATCCATTATCATCCCCTAATCCACATCAAGATCCTTCCATTCTACTTCCTCCATCTCATGATACCTTATCATCCCCTCAGTCAAGTCAAGATCCTCCTACCCTATTAAAGCCATTACATGATCCCTTATTGCCTCCCATCCAAAAAATCACACCACCATTAATCTACCCTCTTGGTTTTCTTACATTCATTCTGTAATAACCCACCTTACTTAACCCAACAAAATTTAACCACTTTTTTGTTTTGTTTACTTTAATCATTTGTGTTTGATTCAATCACATACTCTGTGCATCCATCCGAGATGAGCATCTAACCATACGAGTTAGGCATCTGTCCATATGGAACAGAAGGTTTCATCTATCCAATTGGGATAGGAGGTTCTATGGCCAGAGACTTAGACTCATCAGGACCATTTGGGTCCTGAGTCACTCACTAAGTAGTACACTCTTCTAATAGGAGTGCACCGAGGTCTCTGTCCTTAGGAGGAATCAAAATAACATAATACAAGCTTGAATTCCGCCTTGGAATTTGGCTTAAAGCCTCGAGAAGTCAAGCAAATCCATATGGGATTTCTTCCAAGTATGCATTGAATTACTTTTTTTTTTTTAATTATACTTATCTTTCAAATCAGGGTTCTACTCAATCCTTCTTCTTACCAAACCTAGACCCCATCCACGAATGCCTGAGTACTAGGGACAACTCTGTTCCTAGACTACCTACATACCCATTTCAGCACGGGATCAAGGCATAATGTATGTAGTTCTATTTTTTAATCTATGGTTTGATGTAAATTGATTAGTGGGTACGCAACCCTTTCTAGGGTCAATGTTCCAGACAGTTTCTCTACGGTTGCTACCCACGATGGTAGCACTTAAGCCAAGGCTCAAGATGGCCTATTGCTTGTGGCCTAAAACAACTAGAACCTAATACTTATCATAAGCATCACCCTTGACCCAATTGTCAATTGACAACAACTCTTCGAGATTAAATCAATTTCATAAAAGAATTTCACTCAATCAACCCTAAAGGGGGTTTACTATGGTTTAACTCAGCAGATGTAAAATCATTTAAGGATTATCTTATTAGATTATCGATCCAAGGGGGATTACCCACCCCTTGGATTTTAACTTCCAAGTGTCCCTTATTACTCCCCAATGATTTACAGGGACGATGCCATAGACGTCATTGATGCAACTTTATTAGGCGTTAAGTGCAGTAGTTCAACACGATGACATTACCTGTAAGCATGACCCAGAGGCACCATAAATACCAAACACTGCTAGGTTTTGGTTTTCTAACTTCCTTTATTTAGTTTTCTTAACTAAGAAGCTATGAAAAACATCATGCTTGAAAACAATTATGAATTGAATGTGCATAATTAGACATTGCAAAGCTTAATTAATTGAAATAACTACTTGATGAACCACGTGGAATAAAAACCATAACTAGATTATTTAATATTCAAGAGTTGAAATGTAACTTGCATAATAATGACAATTATGAAACTCACATATTAATAATTAAACGTGTAACTTGCATGAAGATGAAGAAAATGTAATTTGTCATCAATAAATGTAAATAATGTAAAGTAATTCGCATGATGCAAGAATAGTGTAGGTTACATGCAAGGTTAAGCAATGCTTTATTTCTACCATGAGAATAATCACTTATAGAGTCACTGGTCCCAAAAATAGCAATTAGCTTAGACATTTGGTTTGAATCATATTAATATGAATTAATTGCTAAAATGCCAACTAAGTGCCCCAATGGATCTTAAATAGATTGAATAATTCTAATTATAAGATTTGATATAATTTAATTTACAATTATAAAATTTACTAAAGATAAATTAATTGTAAATTTACTAAAGATAATTTAATTATGAATTTACCTAAGTTTAATTTTATTAAACTAAGATTAAAATAAAAAAATAAATTAACAAATCCAATTGCCATTAATTAAATTTTGTAGTGGTTTTTTAAAACCAAGTGGGAGTTGGCCCACAGGTCCCATTACCACTGCCGACCTGCGGGTATAGGCCCGCAGTGGTGAGGGGACAACCGTGGTCCCCTCCACTCCCTATGCGGCCACTGTCGTAATAGTGACCATAGGGGTAGTGGGGGGTACCACTCCTCGGTGGTGCAATAACTCTACCCATCCCCCTGTGTTGGCCGATATTTCATGCAAATTTTTTGTTTTTTTCTTCGAATCACTGTGTTTTAATTTATATGAATTTTTTTCTGCATAAGTTTAATATTATATATATATATATATATATATATATATATATATATATATATATATATATATATATATATATATATATATATATATATATATATATATATATATATATATATATATATATATATATAAAGAATCTATTCACAGGCATGGAAGATAATAGAGGAAATTTAATTTAGATGATCTCATAGGAGCCCAGGGAATACATTGCGCTTGAATTCGAGGCAACAATACAACAGAGAGCTAAATCTTCTTAGAGATGTATAAATTTTGATTTCACAGAGATCATATTCAACAATTCTGTCCTATGTTGAGATAATAACATTTTTAATGAGATTTTTAGGAAATTGATATTCACAGAGAGAGATTTCTGAAAACAAATAATTAACAAGATAATATTTCCACAGGGATTTTATACAAATAATCTGAGAAGAATTCCTACTTGAAATATTATATCACATAGCGAGATTTCTTAATACAAATGATTATAAGCATAGAAAGAAAAGGATTATTTTTAGGGATAAAAGAATTTAAGTTTTTCAAAAAAAAGAATAGAGGTGTTGGAAAAGCGAATAGATTTCCTTTCTATCTAACAATTAAGAAATGATTTCTTTCAGAAAACAATATTCAATCAAAGAATCTAGGAGGAGATATTTCCTTTGAAATATAAAAATTTACATAAAGAAATATCAAATACAAAAAGGGAGGGAACCTGGAGAAGCCTTTTGATTGTTGAATCCTCTCGAAATCTTCAAGCCTAGTCTTCCTTGATCCTTCCTTGCAAGCTTGGAAAAATTCTTCAAAACAAACTTAACTATTCTCCAAAAAAAATGAAAATATGGCTACTAAAAACAAACTATTTGAGAAAACTTTCTTCAAAGAATCACCAACTCCCTCTTTTGAATACTTGCATACAATATTATGGAAAAATCCCTTAATTCCACTATCTAGAGAAATTAATTAAGAATGAGATTATTTTTTCCAATATTGGACTCATGCAAAATTGATTGATATCCTAGTGGGGGAGTTACATGCAAGGCATTGAAGATTCCTCTAGAAGCTTCTAATTTCTCCTACAACATGTGCCATAATTGGGAATGGGAAAAAGAATAAATAAATAATGCCTATTTAAATTATATTATCCAAGTGTGTATGTGGGTCCATTATTTATTCTTTTATAATATTCATTCAATTATTCTCAATAGCTCAACCAAAAAAATATAATAGAATTGTATCAAATGAAAAAGTGATAAAGGAGGGTTGTGACATCCTTCCCTCCTTAATTTGTGCATCGTCCCAATGCACTTATTGAATGTTTCCAATTGAATATATCCAAAAGAGTCTATAGTTCATGATTAGTTTAAAACAAAAAAGGAAACAACTATTGCATTTCCCTAGTATCTTCCCACGTGACATTCTTTTCATCATATTGATTCCATTGTACTTTGCATTGATCAACCTCTATGTTGCACAATTGGAACTGGCGCCTCTCCAAGATTTTGAATGGCTCTATCATTATTCCTCCCATTTCTTGGACCTGTAAAGCATCCCAATTCAAAATATGTTTCTCATCAGGTACATACTTTTTAAGAAGAGATACATGGAAGACATCATGGATTTGGCTCAACTGGGGAGGTAAGGCCAACCAATATGCAACTGGATTAATCCTTTCCAATATTTCAAAAGGTCCAACATAACGAGGTGCAAGCTTGGTCCTTTTCCCAAACCTTATGGAACTCTTGTGTGGCCTAACCCTTAGGAAGACTTTCTCTCCCACCTCAAACTCCCTTGGTGTCCTGTTCTTGTCTGCATAAATTTTCTGCCTATCTGAGGCTTCCTTCAATATTTGCCTAATTTCCTTAGTTTTCCTTTCCATCTCCTTCAACATATCTGGTCCAACAATTACCCTATCTTCAAGACTATCCCAACTCAAAGGTGTTCGACATGGTCTACCATACAATTCTTTGAAATATTCCATTCCTAAAGATGTTTGATATGTATTATTGTAAGCAAACTCTACTAGAGGTAGGTAATCTTCCCATTTCTTCTGTTGGTCCATGCAGTACATGCGAAGTAGGTCTTCCAAAATCTGATTTGTCCTTTCTGTTTGACCATTGGTTTCAGGATAGTATGTAATGCTAAAATTTAGTTGAGTTCCCATAGTTGATTGAAGAGTTGTCCAAAACCTTGAAGTGAATCTAGCATCTCTATTTGATATGATTTTCTCTGGCATTCCATGCAACCTAAATATTTCCTTAACAAAGTGCCTTGCCAAGGTAGGTGCATCATCCATCAGATTCCCTAGTATAAAGTGTGCCACCTTAGTGAGTTTGTCAATTACCACCATTATTGTATCATGCCTAGAAGGTGACATGGGCAACCCTTGCAAAAAATCCATGCTAATAACTTGCCATTTGTGTTGAGGTACATCATGTAACTATAATAATCCGGCTGGATGTCTATGTTTTGCCTTTACTCTTTGACATCCAAACATTTAGCCACATACTTGACTATGTCATTCTTCATCCCTTACCAAAAGTATATCTTCTTTAGATCTGCATAAAGTTTGTTAACCCCTGGGTGCCCTAAGTAAGGGGCATTATGAGCCTCTGACAAGACTACTTCCCTTAAGTCTCCTGAATTAGGAATATAGATTCTATTATTGCATCTGAGCAACCCATCTTCATCTAATGTATACCCTTCAACCTTAGGATCTGTTGGATCGTATTCTAAAGTCAATTTGACTTGCTCATACCATGTGTCATGTCCTTGCTCATCCATTACTTGCCTTTTGAAAGAAGTTTTGAATGTTGCTATAGTCATCAAGTGTCTCCTCCTACTTAAAACATCTGCCACACTATTTTCCTTCCCCTTAATATGTTCAACTTCAAAATCATATTCACTTAGAAACTCTAACCACCTTCTTTGTCTAGCATTTAAGTGGGGTTGGGTAAAGATGTACTTTAGTCCTTGGTTATCTGCCTTAACTTGAAGGGCTTCCCTAGTAAGAAGTGTCTCCATTTCTATAGGGCATGCACAATCGCTGCTAACTCTAAGTCATGGGGTGCATAATTAACTTCATGAGTCTTCAGCTTCCTGGATTCGTAAGCTACTACCCCTTCGTTTTGGACAAGTACTCCTCCGAAACCTTCAATAGAAGCATCAGTTATGACTGTGAAGTGTCCATTCAGATCTGGTACTTTTAGAATGGGTGCTAAAGTTAGTTTCCCTTTCAAAATTTGGAATTTCTTATCACTTTGTTCTATCCACACAAACCTTTTACCCTTCCTCTGTAATGAGGTGATGAGGTTTGCTATCTTAGAGAATCCTTCCACAAACCTCCTATAATACCCTGCTAGCCCCATAAAGCTTCTTACCTCTAAAATGTTCTTAGGGATCGACCATTCTACTATTTCCTTTATCTTATCTGGATCAATTGCTATTCCTTCCTTTGATATTATATGCCCAAGGTAGTGAATCTTTTCCTCAAAGAAGGCATATTTTGATAGTTTCCCATATAACTTATGTTCCCTCAACCTTTGCAAAACAATTTGTAGGTGTACTAAATGTTCCTCCTCATTCCTAGAGTAAGTCAATATGTCATCCATAAATACCAAAACAAATTTGTCCAAGTAGTCATGGAGTACACTATTCATTAGGTTCATAAATGTAGCTGGGGCATTGGTTACACCAAAAGGAACTACTGTGAATTCATAATGCCCATATCTAGTCCTGAAAGCTGTCTTCAGAATGTCCTCCTCCTTAATTCTGAGCTGATGATATCCTGATCGAAGGTCTATCTTCGAGAAAACTACTGCTCCTTTCATTTGGTCAAAAATATCGTCTATTCGAGGTAAGGGATACCTATTCTTTATTGTGACCTTGTTCATCATCCTATTGTCGATGCATGGTCTTAAGGTTCCATCCTTCTTCTTAACGAATAAGACTGGTGCTCCCCATGGTGATATACTTGTCCTTATTAATCCCTTAGCTAAGAGTTCCTCTAATTGCATTTTGAGCTCTTTTAATTCAGTTGTGTTCATTTGGTAAGGTGCCCTTGATACTGGTTTAGCTCCCAGTAGTAAATCGATAGAAAAGTCAAACTTCCTTTTAGGGGGTAAGCTAGGTAATTCTTCTGGAAATACATCCTTGAATTCATTTAAGAAAGGGGCATTTTCAAAGGTTGGCATATTTTTCTCTTTTCCTTCATCAATTTCAACCATATAGATTAGGCCTCCTCTCCTTCTTTCCTTCTTTAATTGCATGGCTGATATGGTTTCTATATTAAATGGGTTAAAATTTCCTTGGATTTTGACCCTTTCCCCCAATCATCAAAGCATTCAACAACTTTGTTATAGAAATCTACATTATCTTGATGATTTGTTAATGAACTCATTCCAATAATTACATCATATAATCCTAGGGGTGCCACATAGAGATCTACCCTTGTTTCAGACTTAGGAAATTGTACCCTTGCCCTCGACAACCACTTAGTTACTTCCCTAGTTGCCTTATCCCCATATTGAACCATCCATGATGACTCCATTTGATTAACTTTTAATGCATATTTGATTACTAATTCAGGTGAGATGAAACATTCAGATGACCCAGTGTCAATTAGAATTGAAATTGGTTGTTCAAATAGTGTACTTGTAGTTTCCACGGGAACATTCTGGAATCTTGCTCTTCGGTTCCTAACTGCTGCATGAATCCTTTGTTGGGGACCTTATTGTGGTTGATTGGCCCTAATCTGACCTTGCATCCTAGGACATTCTCTAGCAAAATGGTTTCCCCCACACATAAAGCATCCACCTGGAGGACCCCTCCTACCTTGATTCCTAGGGGGATCATTCCTTGTTTCATTGGCCCTAGGTGGATAAGTTGTCCTATTCTACTGGTCATTCCTATTATAGTTGCCTCTGTTATTAGTGCCCCTATTATTATTATTATTTCAATTCCTCTAATATTGATTAGGGGGTGGCCTTCTTTCGGAAGAAATATTCCTTTGACCTTTGTTGAAGTTAGCATTCCCCTTGAATTCTTGCTTCCTTTTAAAAGAGTGGTTCCCATTATAGTTCTGCCCTGCTAGGGTTTGAATCTTTTTCTCCTACCTTAGGGACTTTTCAAGTACTTCGTTCATGTTTTTGGGTCCATGCATGCCGACCTTTTCCCATATGTTGGTATTTAGCCCCAAAATGAACTTCCTTGCTTGGCCTTCTTCATCTTTCTGGTACATAGGCACATACTTAAGAAATTTGGCAAACTTATCCCAATATTGTTGGACTGATAGGGGCCCTTGACGTAGGTTATGGAATTTTGTCACCTTCTCATCAAAGAACAATTGAGGGAGCCACCTTTTTCGGAAGTGGTGAACAAATTGATCCCATGTGATCGTATCCCTGCTATACCCATTTTGCTCCTTGGTGTTGGTCCACCAACTAGCTACCTCCCCTGTGAGTTGATAGGAACCCCATAAGGCCTTGGTTGTTTCGCTAAAATCTCTTAGTTCAAAATACTTTTCCATTTCATTTAACCAATTTTCAGCTCCTTCACCAATTTGCCTCCCATCAAACTTAGGAGGGGTGATTTTTTTCAAATCCTTGGAGAGTTCCAATATGTTATTTTCTTTTCTATTATCCATCATATTCCCTTGATTGCTACCAGGGTTTCCATTTTCAGTTCCACTTTGATTTTCAATGTCATTTTGCCTTGTCCTAAGGTCCTACATTGATTGCTCCAGGAAGTTGATTTTATCCCTTTGTTTGGTTAGAAGGTTGATTATAGCCTCGACCCCATCTTCGTTATTCCTTGGGTTATGTTGATCCCCTTCATGGTCTTCCTCATGGTTTTCTTCATGGGTTTCTTCATGGTTTTCCTCATGGTTAGCTTCCCTTTGTCTCCTAGTGGTAGCACATCTTCCATTACCCCTTCCTTTTCCTCTTCCTCTCCCTCTTCCTCTAGCCATTCTAGGGTTTACCTAAAAATTAAATTATGTAGTTAGTTCTTGATTTAAGATTTTATAATTTAATCTCTACCATTGCAAAGCATTCCCTTAGTTGTGTAAATTGAAGTGAGTACAAGGCCTAGATTTGAACCTTTTCTCTGATACCACATGTAATAACCCACCTTACTTAACCCAACAAAATTTGACCACTTTTTTTTGTTTTGTTTACTTTAATCATTTCTGTTTGATTCAATCGCATACTCTGGGCATCCATCCATTAGGATTAGGCATTCATCCATTCGGGATTAGCATCTAACCATATGGGTTAGGCATATGTCCATACGGAGCAGAAGGTTTCATATATCCAATATGGGATAGGCATCTACCCATACGGGGTAGGCATCTATCCAATTGGGATAGGAGGTGCTTTGGATAGAGACTTAGACTCATCAGGACCATTCGGGTCCCGAGTCACTCACTAAGTACTACACTCTTCTAATAGGAGTACATTGAGGTCGCCGTCCTTCGGAGGAATAAAAAAATAACATAATACAAGCTTGAATTCCACCTCAGAATTTGGCTTAAAGCCTCGAGAAGTCAAGTGAATCCATACGAGATTCCTTCTGAGTATGCATTGAATTACTTTTTCCTTTTTATTATACTTATCTTTCAAATTAGGACTCTACTCAATCCTTCTTCTTACCAAACCTAGACCCCATCCACGAACGCCTGATTACTAGGGACAACTCCATCCCTAGACTGCCTACATACCCATTTCAGCACGAGATCAAGGTGTAAAGTATGTAGTTCTATTTTCTACTCTATGGTTTGATGTAAACTGATTAGTGGGTACGCAACCCTTTCTAGGGTCAATGTCCCAGACAGTTTCTCTGCAGTTGCTACCCACGATGGTAGCACTTAAGCAAAGGCTCAAGATGGCCTATTGCTTGTGGCCTAAAACAACTAGATCCTAATACCTATCATAAGCATCACCCTTGACCCAATTGTCAATCGACAATAACTCTTCGAGATTAAATCAATTTCATAAAAGCATTTCACTCAATCAACCCTAAAGGGGGTTTACTATGGTTTAACTCAGTGGATGTAAAATCATTTAAGGATTATTTTATTAGATTATCGATCCAAGGGGGATTACCCGCCCCTTGGATTTTAACTTCCAAGTGTCCCTTATTACTCCCCGATGATTTATAGGGATGATGCCATAGATGTTGTTGATGTAGCTTTATTAGGCATTAAGTGCAGTAGTTGAACAGGACGATATTACTCGTAAGCATGACCCAGAGGCAACGTAAATACCGAATGCTAGTAGGTTTTGGTTTTTTGACTTCCTTTATTTAGTTTTCTTAACTAAGAAGCTATGAAAAACATCATGCTTGAAAACAATTATGAATTGAATGTGCATAATTAGACATTGCAAAGCTTAATTATTTGAAATAACTACTTGATGAACCACATGGAATAAAAACCATAACTAAATTATTTAATATTCAAGACTTGAAATGTAACTTGCATAATAATGACAATTATGAAACTCACATATTAATAATAAAACGTGTAACTTGCATGAAGATGAAGAAAATGTAACTTTGTCATCAATAAATGTAAATAATGTAAAGTAATTCGCATGATGCAAGAATAGTGTAGGTTACATGCAAGGTTAAGCAATGTTTTATTTCTAACATGAGAATAATCACTTATAGAGTCACTGGTCCCAAAAATAGCAATTAGCTTAGATATTTGGTTTGAATCATATTAATATGAATTAATTGCTAAAATGCCAACTAAGTGCCCCAATTGATCTTAAATAGATTGAATAATTCTAATTATAAGATTTGATATAATTTAATTTACAATCATAAAATTTACTAAAGATAAATTAATTGTAAATTTACTAAAGATAATTTAATTATGAATTTACCTAAGTTTAATTTTATTAAACTAAGATTAAAATAAAAAAATAAATTAACAAATCCAATTGCCATTAATTAAATTTTGTAGTGGTTTTTTAAAACCAAGTGGGAGTGGGGCCATGGGTCCCATCACCACTGCGGACCTGCAGGTACAGGCTCGCAGTGGTGAGGGGACAGTCATGGTCCCCTCCACTCCCTCTGCGACCACTGCCGTAATAGTGACCGCAGGGGTAGTGGGGGGTACCACTCCTTGACGGTGCAATAACTCCGCTTGTCCCCCTGCGTTGGCCGATATTTCATGCAAAAATATATATTTTTTCTTTGAATCACTGTGTATTAATTTATATCTATTTTTTTCTACTTAAGTTTAATATTACAAAAATATAAATATAAATATATATATATATCAGTTTATTTAATAATCTAAGAGGAGTATGTATATATATATATATATATATATATATATATATATATATATATATATATATATATATATATATATATATATATATATATATATATATATATATATATATATATATATATATATATATATATATATATATATATATATATATAACAATGTTATTATATATATATATATAATAAGAATCTATTCACAGGCATGGAAGATAATAGAGGAAATTTAATTCAGATGATCTCACAGGAGCCCAGGGAATACATTGCGCTTGAATTCGAGGCAGCAATACAACAGAGAGCTAAATCTCCTTAGAGATGTATAAATTTTGATTTCACAGAGATCATATTCAACAATGTTGTCTTATGTTGAGATAATAACATTTTTGATGAGATTTCCAGGAAATTGATATTCATAGAGAGAGTTTTCTGAAAATAAATAAATAACAAGATAATATTTCCACAGGGATTTTATACAAATAATCTGAGAAGAATTCCTACTTGAAATATTATATCACATAGTGAGATTTCTTAATACAAATGATTATAAGCATAGAAAGAAAAGGATTATTTTTAGGGATAAAAGAATTTAAGTTTTTCAAAAAAAAGAATAGAGGTGTTGGAAAAGCATGATTTATTTTCCTCTTTTTTTTGATTCAAGATCTTCTCTAGATTTCAAAAAAAAAAGAAAAAGCAGAATCTGATTTCTTTCTTTTAAATAGATTAAATAATAGATTAACAATGAAAGAGAAATCTGCATTTGTAATTTTAAAAAGAAAATAATTTTTTTTTATCAACGCATGTCTTTAATGAAGAATAGATTTCCTTTCTATCTAACAATTAAGAAATGATTTCTTTCAGAAAACAATATTCAACTAAAGAATCTAGGAGGAGATATTTCCTTTGAAATATAAAAATTTACATAAAGAAATATCAAATACAAAAAGGGAGGGAACCTGGAGAAGCCTTTTGATTGTTGAATCCTCTCCAAATCTTCAAGCCTAACCTTCCTTGATCCTTCCTTGCAAGCTTGGAAAAATTCTTCAAAACAAACTTAACTATTCTCCAAAAAAAATAAAAATATGACTAATAAAAACAAACTATTTGAGAAAACTTTCTTCAAAGAATCACCAACTCCCTCTTTTGAATACTTGCATACAATATTATGGCAAAATCCCTTAATTCCACTATCTAGAGAAATTAATTAAGAATGAGATTCTTTTTTCCAATATTGGACTCATGCAAAATTGATTGATATCCTAGTGGGGGAGATACATGCAAGGTATTGAAGATTCCTCTAGAAGCTTCTAATTTCTCCTACAAAATGTGCCATAATTGGGAATGGGAAAAAGAATAAATAAATAATGCCTATTTAAATTATATTATCCAAGTGTGTATGTGGGTCCATTATTTATTCTTTTATAATATTCATTCAATTATTCTCAATAGCTCAACCACAAAAATATAATAGAATTGTATCAAATCAAAAAGTGATAAAGGAGGGTTGTGACACATCCATGGTAGTTCACTTGTAGCAAAATAACACTTCATGTTCACCACTCATCCCTCTCCATATGATAAAGGACTCACATCTTGTTACCCAAAGAACAAATATATTGTTTTAGATAAAATGCTAAAAAAAATAACTATCAAGGTAAAGGCTTAGGCCTACATGAGAAAGGTACTTTGGAGCCCATCCATGTCAAAACATATCTAGGTTCTCATGGTCTTGGTTATATACCCCAAGGTAATTCATCAAAAAATGTTGGTACAACTAGTGCAAAATCCAAGTGTGTTTCCACACTTTCCATCCCATCTTCCCATTGTTCCTCCAAATCATTTTTTGTCATCCACCCCCTCCATCATCTAAAGCTAAAAAAACCATCCATCTCCCTCCTTCATCTTTTAAATCCATTTTGGGTTCCTATATCCCAAATTCCACCATCACATATCCCCCACATGCTAAATCCATTCTAGGCAATTATATCCCAAAGCCCCATCCTCCATATTTCCCTACTCATCCCCCCATACACAAATCCTATATCCCCATCACCCATCATAAACATCCTACTCCTTTCATTCCCAATCAAGATCAACAAAGGAACATATCCCCACATTCTGTGTAGCATCCTACATCCATCATTCTATCCATATTCCTTCCATCTCCTACACCTTCACACACTCCTTCCAAGACTACTACTAGTAGTTTGGGTGCCAAATGACAAATGCATAAAGCTAAACATCCACAATAATATAAATATGACCATGTCCACTCAAAAAGAAATGCTCAAACAAAGAAATATTTGATAAAACAATACAATAAATTCCAAAGGCCACAAAGGCCCACTAAAGAAAAAGAAAAAACAATGTGGATCTCGAAGAAAATTTTTAGCAATGCATCCAAGAGAAAAATCTCCAATGGTATCCAAGGTTGTTAGTCCACAAGCTAAACACCCTTTCCCTCCATCTCCTAGATCTATTTTGGGTCCCTATGTCCCAAAGCTACCTATCATTACTCCTCTATCATATCCACATGCTCCCTCCATTCCTCCTAAACTCATCCCACATCCCCCACAACACGTGCCAATGTTGGTCTTGACAACATCCCTCTATCACAGTCATTTTCAATTATTCTGTTTAAACACTTTCCACCACCATATCCCTTTCATTCCTTATATCTCCCATCAAAGACATTAAATCCAAGCCTTTGCACAGTCCACCCATCTTAATAAGGTTGGACCAACATCCAATGATTACTCTAAATGGGCTCCTATTACCTTGATATGAAACTTGATACTTGAGTCCTCCATCCATCTCCCTTATCAACTATCTTCCAAATCCATTTATCCTCATCCATCTCCATCCATAAATTTCCTCCCAAAAAATAAAATAAAAATAAAATAAAAATAAAAAATAAAATAAAATAAAAATGTAAAGATAAAAATTTGTCCAATGGTGAAAACTTGGCAAACAGGCACCTTGGACAAGTACCATGATGAAAACCTAGCAAACACGCGTCATGTGTAATTCCCTCCATCTTTTGTTCTCCACACTTGGGGGAAAGTTCTTTTAGCCATCCATCCATCACCTCCTCCATTTCATCTACCTACCATACCCATCATATCCTATCCCTTTCACTTCCTCCCTCCTCCTTTGGGTCTCGATAAAATGAAAAGGCCACCATGTATATATGATTTGGACACCTTTTGGCCTCCATTTCCACATCACACTTTTCCTCCATTTTCCTTCCTATCCACCCATCCTTCCTCCCACCCAGGTAATCCTTTCACATACCTTCATAGTCCTTACCCACCCATTACCCTATCTTTTATCCACTTCCCTCTACTTTCTATCCTCCCATCATTCATCCTATCATATCCCTTCCAATTCCTCATCACAAATGGCATATCCTAAAAGGGGCATCTTATCCCTTTGTGGCATAGTCCCTGGGGACCCTGTCACACCCATTGTCCATTCATTAATCCATCCATCCACCAATCCTTATCTCCTAGTTCCACCATCCCTTCATCCATAACCTAATCCTCTCCCAATCCTCATCTACCTCCATCCCTTTGTCCCTCATTCTTTCATCTCCTAGCCACATCCATAATGCTTCCATCTCCAAATCCTTTTCATCCCATCCTCCATTTCTCAATCCTTCCCATCATATCATTCTATCACCTCTTACATTCCTTACCATTGGTATCTATCTCTAGGCTACTCCCACACAATCCAATACCATCCATCCAATCAATCCATTTGCTCCTCGCAATCCAACATCACATGTAAATCCTATCCATCTCCCTCAGCTATCCAAAGTCAAGCACCAATCAAATCATCCAATCACATCCATGGTCTTGTTCCATCTTTGTTGCAAGCCTTGATCACAATTAAATCATCATCATCGGGATACATACTTCCCAATCCTTATGTTGTTTTGGGATATATCATTCCCACATCAACATCGCTCCATCCACCATAAGTCCAATCCTAGTGTTATTTTTGGACATATCATTCTCACATCAGCAACACCCAAGCAATCATCAATCTCTCATGGCTTTTCATCTTGACTGGGTCAATATCATGTCTATCCCTAGATCCTCATCCATTACCCATAACTCTTGTACATCTTGTAAATAGTGTCTCATGCATAGCATTAGTCATGTCTCTCCATCTAGGTCCACTTGTACATGTGTCCTTAGGTCTCACCCTTTGCATTAGTTGGTTGTGTGTCATCAACATCATGTCCCATCAACTAGTTCTTCAACAATAATCCTAGAGCTCTCTGTCATCAGGATTATCATAGGTATCTTTTTGTCATCATGTCCTTTTATCCAATCAATAGTTTGTGTAGGATGTATCTTTTCTCAAGTCATTGAATCCCATATGATAGTCATCCTTTTTGGCAAAAGATATTTGAGGCACTTGTGTTGGCTTTGATTCTTTTTTATTTGTTTATCCTTTCAAGCTCCTTTGTTTTGTTTCCTCTTATTCGCCATGATCCTTTATATCATGGTGCATTGTGAGTGATGAAACATGGGGTATGGTCTTTTTTTCTTTTTCTTGTGTGTTTTTTCTTGATGTGTCCCATGTTGTTCCCTCTTGAGGTCTTGTCTATCTCATGTTACATTGGGGCATATCTTCTACTTGTGGTTTTTCTAGCATCATTTCCCACAAATTTCTCTATAACTTTGTGTCATGGTGCTAGCCTAACCTTTTTTGTGTTTGTTTGTTACTTCAATCCATGCATTGGTTATGAAATCACCTTGGTTCCTCATACCCTGGTGTATCATATACAATGCTAAATAAAAATAAGTGCTTGCTATATGCTAACCCATTTTCAAGGGTTCTCAAGCTCCATGATCAGTTCATGCATATCATTTGTTGCATTTGCATTCTCTCATCTTTCCCATCCATTTTTATTTTTTGGCTTCATTTGGCGTTGTCTCCCATCCAATCCGCTGGGGTAGCATTTCTTCTGAGATGCCACCCTAGCCTCTATTTCTCATGCACCCTCTTGAGGGGCATCACTAACCCATCCTCCATCCGTCATCAATTCAACTTGAGACATTTTATCGCTCTTCATTCTTTAGTTCGTTGGTGCCTTATTGTCTTAGCACCGACGCTATTCCAACTCCACCGAAAAGAGGGGAAAAATATAGACACCTAAATTTTATTAATTTAATTGATTGAATTTAGCTATCCCGAATGCTCTTAAATTAAATAATTATGCATTATTTACTTAATTAGTGTTCCCTCCTTCTAGATAATTAATTTTGTTAATTATGCTATATTACTCCTTTAATTATGTAGTTGAAAATCATAAATCAATCAATTAATTAAATTTGATCCCTTCTTCTATTAAATAAATTAAATGCATAGTTTGACTATTTAATTCATTTTTGTCCTTTCCTCCTAATATCCCTTATCAAATTAATTAATTTGATTTCCTCACATGTCTCCTACCCTTAAAACTCATTGAACTCTTCCTCTAAACCTAACCCACTTAGCTAACCATAGGTTTTAGTCAACCTTATCCTCTTTCCCTCCCCATATGTGTGCACATTCCAAAATATCTTAAATATCCTAATATTTGGGGAAATATCTTGATATTTGGAAATAAGCCTCCTTTCAATTAATTATTTGACAGTCATAAATCAATTACTTACTTAAATTCACCTCCTTCTTCTATTAAATAAAACAAATGCATAATTTGACTATTTAATTAATCTTTTGTCCCTTTCCTCCCTTTTCCCATTATTGAATTAATTAATTATTTTTCTCCCACATGTCTCCTAACTCTAACCCTCCTCTAGCCCTTCCTCTTATACTTTACCCATTGGCTAACCATAGGTTTTAGTCAACCTTATCCTCTTTCCCTCCCCATATGTGTGCACATTCCAAAATATCTTAAATATCCTAATATTTGGGGAAATGTCTTGATATTTGGAAATAAGCCTCCTTTTAATTAATTATTTGACAGTCATAAATCAATTACTTACTTAAATTCACCTCCTTCTTCTATTAAATAAAACAAATGCATAATTTGACTATTTAATTAATATTTTGTCCCTTTCCTCCCTTTTCCCATTATTGAATTAATTAATTAAATTAATTAATTATTTTTCTCCCACATGTCTCCTAACTCTAACCCTCCTCTAGCCCTTCCTCTTATACTTTACCCATTGGCTAACCATAGGTTTTAGTCAACCTTATCCTCTTTCCCTCCCCATATGTGTGCACATTCTCAAAATATCTTGAATATCCTAATATTTGAAAAAAAATTAGAATTTGGGGAAATTTCCTAAATTTTGGGGAAATATCTCAAATATCCTAATATTTAGGAATATATTCATTTTGGAATAGAACTTTCCTATTTGAGTGTCTCTCCCCCAAATAGGCATGTGTCCTCAAGTACACTTGTCATTCTTTTCCATGGAACTTGCCCTTCTCAAGGACACTTGTCATTTCCATCCATGAATTATCTTCATATTTGGAATGGAACCTTCTTATTTGGGTGTCTCTCTCCCAAATAGACACGTGTCCTCAAGGACACTTGACATTCTTTTACATCACACTTTCCCTTAGCAAGGACACTTGTCATTTCCATCCATGACACTTGCCCTTTTCAAGGACAAGAGTCTCATTTTAATGCCTCTTCTTCTCCCATCTTGTCCTATTCAATCCCCTTATTTTCCTTCACAATCCATCTATTTTCATGCTATCATACCATTATAATGCCAATTTAATTACTCACATCCATACACTTTGCATCCAATTTAGCTTAGTTTTTTGCATATCCAACCATCATGGAGCACATTCAAGCACCCTTGAAAGCATAGATCGAGCACACATCCAATCAAAGGACCATAAAATGGAAGGGTTATTGGTTTGCATTTTAATTCATTCCTTTTTATTTAATCCGATTTCCCTTCTTAAGCATCCTTATCTCGAGTGCTTGATTGATTTGTGTTTTGATTAGATTGTTGAATTAGTATTTCAATCATTTTATTTGCCTACATTTTCATTCACACAACTAAACTACACTTTAACATTTTCATAGCCAACCAACTTTAAGATGCTTGTGATGTTTACAACCTCATTTTTATTCTTGTATAATGAATGCCTTGATTAATTTAATGTCATTAGAAAGTACATTTCTATTTAGTGGCCAACTTCCAGTCCTACAAAAACTCATATGGTATTTTTAGACATAAGTAAAATCTCAGTTAGTTTCCTTACAAGTTCAACCAATTATTTTCTTCTTATTTCAATGTGTGTATATTTTGCCATCCACTTTTAACTTTCAATTTTTAAATATTCCTTGAATGGAGCAAAGACACTTACATCCAAATGTTGAAGTTATATGGCTGGCATAGGTTGGCAATCTAAGGAGATCAATAGCTAGAGATCCCACCTCTTTGATTATGATCAAAGCCATGTAGTTTCCATGTCCATAAAAGTTAAGGAGATGTCTATTTGTGGGTGAATCACCTATTAAAGTAATATGGAAAAATGATGTAGTCAAATCAAGTATAGGTCTTTGGTCATCCATGCATGTGGTTGTCTTTCCATGTAGGCACTTGGTTCATAATTAGCAATGTAATTTTGATTTGTCCTTTCACCTTTAAAATATAGAACTTCGATATGTTGTCACATGTTGCATTAGTAAAACTCAATATTATCATCCATTAAAAATATAATTGTAGCATGATAAATTATACTTGCTTACAATTTTGTCCCCACCTAGGTCTCACTTTGGCATTTCAGCTTTCGATGCTTGATTGCAATGATGATTCTACTCACACCCCATTCAAAAATCACATTTTCATCACCTTTCCATCTCCCCACTCATTCTAGAGTCCTAATATTTAGGACCAAGACATTGGTCACCTTGGTCCTAAATCAGGACCATGGTAGCCCATGCCCTGGTCCTCTTCTATACACCTAAAAATTGGCTATGAGCAATTAAATAAATATTTTATATTTAGCTAATATTTATTCTTCTATTAAATAGTTAATTCGAAAAGATTAATTTATTTAATTCATTTCATGTCTTTCTATTAATTAATATTTTATTAATTAATTCATCTATCTTATTCCTCTAATTAATTAAATATCTAATATTTAATTATCTTCTCCAAACAATTAAATATCTAATATTTAATAGTTATTCTCCTATCCTATGGTCTTGAATATTAAATAATTCCTAAATTATTTAATCCCTTTTTCTAACTCACCCTCCATCTCCACCCTTTGCCAACTCATCAAACATGTGGCTAAAGAAATTAATATTCCTTAAATATTAATTCATGATTTATCTTCAACCTCCAAAATTAATGAAATTGTGTACGTACACACATTTCATAACCATTTCCTATATTCTCTCCAACACCCCCTACATCTTGGGAAGGACTTGAGTCCACTTGTCCTACCATGCCTAAATTTCCTCCAACCATCCCTAGATTCTCTCAGTCAGCAACCCAGTCAAGGTGAGATGAGTGACACTTGTCTTCTCCTTCCCCCTTTCTCTCAACCTTCACCTTTGCTCACAACCATTCAAATCTACAGATCTGATCATGACCCTTGATCTGAGCCACATCATCTTATCCCCTCAAAGTCTATAAAACCAAGAGCTTCAATTAAGAGGAAGAGAATCTTCAAGTTAGTCTTCAAAAAAATAGTTTTCAATCAATCATATGCATCTGTGAGTTTTTGAAGCAATTAGCAAATATCATTTTAGCAATATAATCATATAGCATAATCATTTTAGCATAATCATGTAGCTTTTGCATATCATACTATCAGTTAACTACAAGTTATTAGTCCATTCTTCATATGCCATCTTGGAAGCCAACAGTGCATTGTCTGAGAGCACACCATCTGGAACCAGGAACAGTGGAGTTAGGACACAATGAGACATAAGCCATGAAGGTAAAATAATGTTTTATTTTAGTATGTATTTCATGTAGTTTCATTGGTAGATTTTGGATTTCCTGTATGCATTTCCATTGTATTTTGTGAAACTAACTTATTACAGGTAACATTCTAAGGATGAAATTCAAGCTCACACATTTTGGCACCCACTGTGGGGCTGGACCTCGCATATATTTTTAAAATCTCAAAAAAAATAAAAATTAACATATTTGTAATGCAGATTCATGCATATGTCAATTTTGATAGCACTTTTGCATTGTAGGTTAGCGCTTTTGCATCATAGGTTAGCGCATATGTCAAGTAGGTTAGCGCATTTGACAAAAAGTTTGTAATCAATTTGAAATTAGGCTTGTGGAAGCCCACCTAAGGTTTTTCACTAACTTTTTACTATTTTGCAGATTTCTAATAGTTTCTTGCAGGTTTGGAGAAGATAATTTAGGATTTAGTGATTTCTTTCCTAGCTTTTTCAAAGTTGGTTAAAAAGAACTCATATTTGCTTTTGGGTAAAAAGAACTTCATTTTCAAACTTGGTGTTCTACAAATTACCTCACTTGTTTTTGGGCTCTAAAAATAATCACATTTGCAAGGTAAAAGAACAACAAATGAAACATTTACTTTCTTGCAAAGTTAGGATTCACACTTCAAATTTTGGGCTCTAAAAAGAACAACAATCTTTCATTTTTTTGCAAAGGTAAAAAGCACAATCCATCTTATTTTTGCAAGTTAAAAAGAACAATCAACTTGTCCTCTTACAAAGCAAGTTACTTTTTTGCAACGATTTTCATTTTGTTGACTAAGGTTTCCAATTCCTGGATTAAAAAAATCATTTGCTATGAAGGGATAAAATAAACACCATGATTGTTGGAGCAACATCTCCAAGTGGAGGATAGATCACATTGCTATGGAAGGTTAAAAAGAATGCTTGTATTCCATGTCTCGAAAGTGGTAGGTATATGCTCTCCCCTTAATTAGGTGATCAAAAAGACAAACCCACTCTTTTACGCTTTCTTTAATTTCAAGCAATTAATCCATTAGAGGGCCTACCTTCCCGAGCTGCTTTGAGGGGGTCAGTGAGAGGGGAACGACCTAAAGTGGAAATGGGATAATACCGAGTCCTTCCGATCCACTATAAATAAATCGTGTTTGTGATGAAAGTTCAAACAACATATGCTGATAAGTTCATACCGACACTATGTTTCCCCATAAACCCTATGGAGCGTAACCTCTATAGGCTGGGAACCTTCTATATTTACAGAGCTGAAAGTGCCACATGTATGGCCACATGACCAGAAGCCTTTACTAAAAACCACTTGTACTAGTTGCCAAAAACCTTCTAGTTGTTGGCGCAGGAGGTCGGACCTCTGAAGCGGCTCACACACATACGGTTCCTAGTAGAGATATAAAGTTTTCCATGGGGAGTTTTCATGGAAATTGGTGCTTGGCTGCCCCAAAGAAGTGAGTGCCGAGGGTGGAGCCAGTGGGGTCAAGCATCTAAATATCTGCTTTGAATAGCGTAGCCTCGGGGGAAACTCCATGTGAGATTCAACAACTATTGTCTCAGCCTGCCATAGGGATTTTGTACTTGGTTATGCTTTTCATTTATTAAAAATTGTGTCTTTTATGTCTGTAACATGTTCCAAATGGTCAAAATTGAAGAAAATTATCATCTACAAGAGATCGAAAATCAACAAATTTTTGAAAAGGATAAAACAAAAAGCATTCCAACACTTGAAGAACCAACTCAAAATCAAAGTATCAAAACATCAAAATATCAAAATAATTCTTGAGGTAGGTTTTGTCTCTAAACCATCATGTATTTTCAAAATAGCTCAAACAACTAGGTTGCTAATCCTATAGGTTATTCCCAAAAGGTTCTATAAACATTAATATTCAACAAGCTATTGATTCAAACATATTAAGTGCAAAAATAAACATCCTTGTCAAATCTCTCATTAGGATAATCAAATCCTCTATCATGAAGCTTGATCAATCTATACTAAGTTCCTAATCTTGGATATATTTTTCCTATTTTGAGCTTATGTTACATCAAAACCAAAATTGCACCAACATTGGAATCAAGCAAACTTGAAAACTATCAAATGCTTATATGACTTTTAAGTATCACCTTAAGAAAAGAAAACCCAGTCACAAAGCTAGTCAGAAGAGAATAAGATTCTTGTATATCAATTGCAAGATCTTACTGAAACATAGGACATTCCTACACCGTTTTTGTCACTACTTACATGGCTGCGGTACAGAATTTGATGGTGAAACTCTACAAAGATGTGCTTTTCAACAAAGAGACGCTTTATCCCAATGAACAAACAATAGTGGTAAGATCAATAAAGCATATCTTCCTAAACCAATAATCACCTATTGACCTTGTCCTTGGGAATTTTTCGACAACTTTGAGATAAACACATGCCAGTTTGGACTAGAGCCCAATACGAACAATTTAGAAAACAACAACAAATGGAGGAAGAAGATACCACTTTTCGATTTATTGCTGTTGACGAAGAAGCTGTCAATAGCATGATTAGAGACCTTTAACAAGATTTCAAATTTGATAGGCTAATGGAAAAATTATTGACAAAACAAAAAGAGAAGTATCTCTTGATGTTGGCAAAATCTGGAGCTAAACTACCACAAGACTTTAATATAGAAATCTTAAAACAAGATGCCGAAACAAGTAACACCCAAAACACGGATGAGCAAAACAATCAAGATATGAACAAAGAAAGTAGCGAAGAAACAAGGAAAGAAAGGGATGACAAAAGAAAAGAACATAATGATAAAAGAAGCAATGTGGATAATCCATTTTCAAACTTTACTCAACAAATACAAACTCTACAATAGTAGATACAAGACATGCAAAATGGGACAAGTTCCAAGAAGTATTCATTAGAAGACATATGTCCATATCCCTTTGATAAAAAGATAAATATGATACCATTTCCGCAACATTGCGAGATTCCTAAATATGACAAATACGATGGAAGATCTGATCCTCAAGATCACATCAGGGAGTTTTGTACTATGAGCATGGAATTTGCTCACAATGAGACTTACCTTATGCATATTTTTCCTAGGAGTTTAAATGGACAATCAATGGAGTGGTTTTCAAGATTACCATCCAGAATCAAATCCTTTGAAGAACTTGTGAATAGGTTTATTTCACAATATTCCTACAATATAAGAAATGAAATAACAATGCTAGATCTTTGCAATGTTAAACAAAAGAATGGTGAATCCTTTATGATATTTTTACAATGATGGAAACGCATGTTTAATAGGTATCCCCGAGATGTACCTGATCAAGAAAAAATGGACATATTCATTGATAATCTTATCAATAAAATGAGTTATCGACTAAGGATGCAATGTCCTCCCTCTTTTGCCAAAATGATCGAAAATGGTCTGAAAATAGAGAACGCAATGGTAAAGAAAGAAGAACTAAAAATTTACAATAATTCATACAACAACAACAACAACAAAAACAATGATAAACCCAAGTTCTGGTCAAAGAACAGGAATGTCAGCAATGAAGGAAATGATGATAACAATACTGCGAAACAACAACAACCAATTTTCAATCTATCAAATCAAATCCCAAGCAACAACAATCTAGAAAACAATAAAGCCAAGTCATTTTTCTCTAATCCTAGGAGAAAATTTACAAATATTGGAGAATCTTTAGAATCAGCTCTAAAAACTTTGCTTGCTAACAAATTGATTGTTTTACCCGAAGCAAGAATTTATGAACCACCAATTAAGCCAAATTGGTGGAATGAAAATCATTTTTGAAATCATCATCGAAATAAAGGACACCTAACAAATGATTGTCAAAGATTGAAACACATTATCCAAGATCTAATTGATAATAGAACCATCACGGTGGATAGCCATAAGATGAACGAATCACACTTGGCTTTTAAAACTCCACTTCCAAACTATGATAAAGGTGAATCACCCCAATTGGAAAATGACAAAGGAAAAGCTAAAGTAAATTACACTTATACATATGATGATGTAGTAAATGTGATCATTGTTAATGAAAATCAATCTTCAGAACCCATTAACGTTATCACAAGAAGCAAAACAAAGGTTACCTTTCTAGGTATAGTAAAAGATTTAACATCCACATCACAACAATACAATTTAGTAGAGCAATTACAATGAATACTAGGTCAAATATCAATTCTAGAACTTCTCAAAATTTCACCTATGCATAAAGAAATTTTGGAGAAAGCATTAGTGGAAACAACAGTTTCAAAAGATTTGGATGTAGATCAGTTCCAAAACATGGTAGGACATCTTATAGCTCCTCATTGCTTATCATTTTCTGAAAATGATGATGCATCCTTACAACATCCTTACAATGCTCCTTTACATGTTGAAGTCTCCATTAATAAAACTCGTGTCAAATGTGTACTCATAGATGGAGGAGCTGGTTTAAATATTTGTGCATTAAGTTTGATAAAAGCTTTGGGATATTCAGAGAATGCAGTAGACCCAAAAAAGAAAATAACCATCAAGGCTTACGATGAATCAGAACATTCTTCTAAAGGAACTGTGGAAAAAGATACATTGTGTCAAGTTTTAGACTTGAATCTCTCCTACAACATTCTTCTGGGAAGACCTTGGATTCACAAGATGCAAGCAGTTCCTTCTACATACCATCAATGTGTAAAATTTCCTCATAAAGGAAAAGAAATCACTATAATTGCAGATTCAGTCAATATTGCAATAATTTGAAGCCAACACAAGATACCATAGTTCCACATAACAGAGAATTAGTATATCCTACCAAGGAAATTCAAGCAAAGTTATGGGAAACTTTTGAAGAAAAGCTCAAGTTAAATGATGAAGGAATGGGAAAATATTCTTTGAATAATTTTCCACTTTCCCCTAAGTCATATGGAAAACCTATAGATATTCAATCAAAATCATCAAAAAAATCAAAACATATGTTTAAAGGAACCTTTGTTAGTCCTAGAACCCTTGAGGAAGAAAATGAAGACAAAGACATTCTTGGTTGGTTATACAAAGATGAAGATACAACTATAGCAACAACAAAAGTCAATATTCCCATAAAACAATATGGCAAAGGATATGAAATCATGCAAAAGATGATATATGAAGGAAAAGGACCAATTGGTAAGCAACATCAAGGAATTTCAGAACCTATTTGTCCACATTCACAATCCACAGAAGATAAATCTGGTTTGGGATACCTAAAGTCTAATCAAAAGCAACACAATACTCAACAACAAAAATGGAGAAAGAAATCAGTCTCTAAAGGAGACAATTGGCAAGAAAAGCTACATCAAGCGGCTGAAACAGTAACCAGAAAAGAAAAGAAGCAAGAAGAACATGAAAAGAAAGAAGAGGAGACTACCATCAAAAAGGAAGAAAAATCTTGTCAGCAAGTCCTAGAAATACAAACAAAAGAAAAATATGAACAAGATATTCCAGAATCAGTAAAAATAGAGATGACAAAAATCAGCAAACTTTTTGCACCATACGACATTCTAGTATGGTATGGTGGAGTAATCTTAGATCAGGATTTAGAAACATATTCCAATGAGTATGAATGGAGACTAGATGCCTTATCTACTACATCAAGTAACAAACACAATGAAGATCAAGCAACCATTACAAAAGAAGACTTGCCTATTACAGAACAAAAGATAAAATTAGAAAGGAGACAAGAGAAACTTAGAATTTAGAGAAAAGAGGCGTATGAAAAAAGAAAAGAGAATGACAAAAATAGCGACACAATGCCACAAGAAGTGCAAACAAGGATCAGATATGCAAAAACCATAGAAGAAATAAGAGATAGTCAAGTTGGATTAACTATTAGTCCAGAAGAAGCTGAGTTTGAAAGGAGATAAAATCTGTTAAAAGAATCCTCTTTAACATGTATACAAGTCTTTCAAATCCAAACTGCAAATGAAGTCAATCAAGAAGAAATTTGCAATACTAAAGACGTGTGTATTGATATAATTCATTCATTTAAGGGACAAACGTCAATTGAAGAACCACTTGAGTGTGAACTATAAAATGCTAATATCAATCTTGTTAAGACTAAATCGGAAAATCTTGAGAAAGACAATTCTCAAAAACATTCAATCTATGACAAAACCTATTCTATGTTAAATTATGATCATTATGTCATGAACATTGAAACACCTAATGATGAATGTGATTATGATTTACCTATTCTTCATCCTGAACTAATTGATTGGGATAATTTAGATAACCCCGAGCTAAATGTCTTTTCCAATGATCATGACTTAGTTGTGTACCTTAACGCTATTGAACCCATCCCACCTAAGATATCTTCCACTACAGAATCAAGTGATGTTTCTCATAGTCAGGAAAATGCCAAATTTCTCAGTCGTAAAAGTGAAATAAAACAAGGAAAGAGACCTATTGTTGAAAACCATTTCATGGCAACATTAGATCAATCAAAAGAGAAAATAAAGGGTGTATTTGATGGTGAAAACCTCCTTGAGGCGCCAGAAGATGGAAAGTTTGACATTTTTCCTGTATATTTTCAAGAGAGATCTGCTATCCTGATAGAACCAACAGAGGCAGTAAACATTGATACATCAAAGGATCCTAAAATACTTCATTTTGTTGCCTCGTTATCAGAAAGAGAGAGAAAAGAATACATGGAATTCTTTAAGCAGAGACAAATAAATTTTTCTTGGTCTTATGCAAATATGCTAGGACTTAACCCAGATCTTATCATGCATCATCTTAATGTGGATTTAAAAGCAAAACCTGTTAAACAAAAGTTAAGAAAGATGCACCCACATATTGCTCTCCTTGTAAAAAATGAGCTCAAGAAATTATTAGAAGTAGGTTTCATAAGACCAGTGGCTTATCCAGAATGGGTTTCAAGTATTGTACTAGTATCAAAACCAGATAAAAGCATAAGAGTCTACACAGATTTTAGAGATCTGAATAAAGCATGTCCAAAAGATGATTTCCCGCTACCAAACATTGATATCATAGTAGACTTATCAGAAGGACATGAGATGTTTTCATTAATGGATGGATTCTTAGGATATAATCAAATAAGAATCGCACCTCAAGAGAAGACAGCTTTCACCTATGCATGGGGAACATACTACTGGAATGTTATGCCATTTGGGCTTAAGAATGTAGGAGCGACTTATCAAAGGGCTATGACGACAATTTTCCATGACATGATGCATACATTTATGGAAGATTATGTCGATGACATAATTGCAAAATCTCACACAAGAAAAGAACATTTGAACATTTTAAGCAAAATTTTTGATAGGCTGGAAAGATATCAATTGAGAGTAAATCCAAATAAATGTGCATTCGGGGTAACCTCTGGAAAGCTCCTTGGGTACATTATATCATCTCGTGGCATTGAAGTCGATCTTGGAAAAGTTAAAGCTATCATGGAGATGGAATCACCTAAGAACATAAGTCAATTGCGATCTTTACAAGGAAGGTTGTAATCAATCAGGAGATTTGTGTTCCAATTGGCCGATAGATGTCTTCCCTTTACCCATCTTCTACATAAAAATGTTCCATTCAAATGGGATCTAACATGTGAAGAAGCTTTCTTGCAAATAAAAGAATATCTTATGAGTCCTCCAGTACTGATATCACCAACCAAAGGGAAACCCTTGTTACTCTATGTCTCAGCAACAAATGTATCATTAGGCGCTCTCCAAGCTCAACATGATGATAAAGGAAAAGAAAGAGTAGTTTATTATATCAGTAGAACACTTGTTGGATATGAGTTAAATTATTCATCAATTGAAAAGATATGTCTAGCAGCTGTATTTGCAACTTAGAAGCTACGACATTATATGTTGATTCATTCTATAAAACTAATAGCAAAGATAGTTCCTCTCAAATATTTATTGAGTAAGTCAACATTAATAGGGAGACTAGCCAAATGGGTTATGATACTGAGTGAATTCGACATAGAATATGTTGATCGGAAAGCCATCAAGGGACAAGTCATTGCTGATCAATTAGCTGATGCACCTTTACAAAATGACATGCCTTTGCACATCGAATTTCCTGATGTAGATATCTTGACAGTAAGTACAAAATTTTGGGAATTGTACTTTGATGGTTCTTATACTCAATATGGATCAAGTGAAGGAATCTTTTTTATCACACCTCAAGGACATACAATTCCAAAATCGTATAGACTGAGATTTCCATGCACCAATAATACTACAGAATATGAAGCATTGGCTATAGGGCTCAAAATGGCCATTGAATGGAATGTTAAAGAACTACATGTCTATGGTGATTCACAACTTGTCATTAATCAAATAAATGATGAATATCAAACAAAGGATGATAAGCTTATGCCATACAAATAGCTAGTGGAGGAATTTAAAGGACATTTTAAAGGAATCACATTCACCCATATTCCCAGAAATGAGAATAAAGCAGTAGATTCAATGGCTACAATAGCATCTCTCTTGCAAAATAAAGAGAATCAACAATGTTATGAATTTCTTGTGGAAGATATCTTAACCCCTACCATTCAATCCCAGCATACCTATCAAATTTGCCATATATCAGGAACCAGTCAATCCTTATATGGTCAAATCTACCAATATTTAAAAGATCATATCCTTCCTTTAGAATTATCTTGTAATCAACGAAGAAAATTTATCCGCCAGTCTTCTCGCTATACTCTCATTGCTGATATCCTATATAGGCATGGTCTAGATGGTACATTATTGAGATATCTGGAAAAAGATGAATCTGAGAGAGTTCTTAATGACATTCATGTGGGTATTTGTGGTACACACTCAAGTGGTTTAACATTGGCTAAGAAACTTATTCATATGGGTTACTTTTGGCCTACTATGGAAAGAGACTCATTCACCTATGCTAGAAAGTGTAAACAATGTCAAATTCATGGAAATCTAATTCATGCACCAGCACAAGAGTTATATTCTATGACAGGATCATGGCCATTTTCATAGTGGGGCCTGGATTTGGTAGGAAAGATCAATCCCTCATCTTCTAATGGACATAAATTTATTTTGGTTGCTACTGAATATTTTACTAAGTGGATTGAAGCAGTGCCTTTAACAACAGTGACAGGAAAACAAATATCATCATTCATCTTGAATTACATAATCTATCGCTATGGAGTTCCTATGACCATTATCACTGATAATGGAAGACCATTCAAAAATCAAGATGTAAAAGAGCTATGTGAAAAATTTCATATCCAACATAGGTTCTCTACTCCCTATTATCCACAAGGTAATGGTCAAGCTGAGGCATCAAACAAAACTATTTTAAAAATCTTGAAGAAAACAGTCAATGAAGCTGGAAAAGATTAGCACAGTCAGCTAAATCCTGCTCTTTGGGCATATCGAACTAGTGTCCGCACTCCAACAGGGGCAACTCCATATTGTTTGGTCTATGGATCAGAAGCTATATTACCTATAGAAGTAGAGATACCTTCTCTACGAGTATCCTTGCATGGTCTTATACTAGAAGAAGAACAAAAAGTCTCTTGACTCCAGTAACTAGAACTGATTCAGGAGCATTGCCAAAATGCAAAAAATCATTTAAAAGTATATCAACAAAGAATGGCAAGAAGCTATAACCACAAAGTCAAGCTGCACATTTTCCAGATTGGAGACATAGTTCTAAGGGAAAGTCCAAGAAATCAGCAAGATTAGGAAAATAAGGGCAAATTTGAACCAAATTGGCTAGGACCTTTTGTCATAGTAGCAACATATGGATCAGGAGCATACAAATTATCTACCCCAAAAGGTGATTGGTTTGATGAACCTATCAATTCTATCCATCTCAAGAAATTCTATGCTTGAGATATAAAGTCCTGGAAAAATCAATAAAAGGCATATAAAGTCCTGAAGAAATCAGTAAAAATCAGAAAAGTAGAAAATCCCTAAAAAGTATAAAACAATAAAAATGCAATAAATTTAGATGGTGAAAACCTGGTAAACAGGCACTATCTAAAAATTGAGTTCCTCCATCTATGAGATCACTTTTGCGCACCAATCCACTCCATCCTATCACATCTATCACTTCCATATATCTTATCTTATCCATTCCATCTTTCACATCCATTGCTTTGAACCTTTAGCAAAAAAATATGCAGATTACCAATAGTTATAACCTTTTGACATACTTTTCATAGTCACTATCTTAGATTTTATCAGCATTTATCAGTCTGCATTTGTATCCCACCATGGTTTGGATCTTGATCAATTCATATATCCATAATAAATTTTTGTTTCCACTGGGGGCAAAATCCTAATTCCTTTTGCTAAGGTGATCTTTTGAATCTTAAAAAATCCAAAAACATCAAGGATTTTGAAACAGATAACAAGCAACAAAGCAATGAAAATCAAGGCATCTCATCAACAACTGAATCGTCAAACTTAGAAAATGAAGAATCAACTAGCAAACTATAAAGGATTATCAAAGATCATTCATTAAGATGATTATATCAATCAATGACCATAAGAACATGTAAATGACATACAAGATTCAGTGTTTATATCTTGATTTTATTGCTAATCATGTACTCTATGCAACTCAAGGATGTTCATGACTAGAGGAGCTATGATGGGGCATGATTATTTTCTTTGATTGTTGTCTATGGTTTGTCTCTTACTACAGTATGAACTTGTCTTAGGATATGATCAACAAAAGATCAAGGAGGACATTCCAAGTCATGCATGAAAGGGGATAATCCTTGTCTATTCTGCAAGCAATACTCAGGTCAACTTGGTCCATTATATCAAGTTGCTTGTATTAACTTTCTATATCAAAATCCATGTAAGAAATACTCAGGCCATCTTGAATCATTATGTCAAGTTGCTTGTATTTTCTTACAACATTTAAAGCATATGAAGAATGGTAGTATAAATTTTATTTAGATCATTTCATTAGCTCATTATTCATTTGCGTTATAAGCATTCATTTGTCAGCTGCATTATAAGTATATCATTTTATTAGCAGGTCAACAGTCATAAATAAAGATTGAGTATACTTGGACAAATAAAAACAATTTGCATTTAATCATTGTAGGTGCATTCATTTTTTCTCCATTTTAGCTACATTTTATCATCGCATTAATTGCATTCAATTAAGTGCATTTCATTAACCATGTAGTGTATCATCATTATTATCTACATTATCATTTCATAAAGATCATTTAGTTGCATCTTTTTCACTTAGATTCATAATCATTATAAACATAACATATAAATAAATAAAAAATCAATCATTCATGTGTAAATCCATATAAATCATTGTATTAAGTGCATTTCATTAACCATATAGTGTATCATTATTATTTGCATTATCATTCCATTTATCATTTAGTTGCATACATAAAAAATCCAAAAACATTTCATTTGTATATACATCATCATAAAAATTAATCAATCATTCATTTGCATTTTCATATAGATCATTTGCTTTTGCATCAGTTAAGTAATAATTTTCATTTGATTCCAAAATCATCAAAATCAAAGCAAAAACATTTATCATTGTATCATGTAAGTCATTATCATCATATCATTATTCATCTACTCATTGCATCCATCTAATCCAAGCATCTAAGCATCCATAAAATCAAATCATATTAGCATATAGAACATCATCAAATAAAGTAACATGCATAATAAAAAGAATCATCATATAGAAACCATGTCTACATATAGATCATCATAAAACAATAAAAGTCCAAGTATAAAATGATATTAGATACAACAATACAAGTGCCTCAAATCAAAGTCATAGCTGTCCTGTACCACTACCACTTGACTATGTTCGTCTCTGTGGCTATGGGCGAGAAGATCCTCCAGATGCCTGTCTACCATGCTCACCAGTCCTCTGAGGAGGTCCCATGACCCCACCACTGCTAGTGTCCATCAACACGGTGGTCTGATAACTACCTGCTCTCTGGCTCTCTGCAACTACCTCCTCATATGGTCATCGCTAGTAGGAAGTCTCCTTCCCGGCCTGAAATAATGCTCTAACAGTGTCTGCTGAGAGAGTACCTGATCCGACCTACTGAATATGATCTAGAAGACCCTAAGTATCCTGTTGTCTCCTAACAGTTGTGTCTCTCTCAGTCATAAGAGTCTATATCTGTGCTCAAAGCCGATCAATCGGTGCTCTCAGATTGTCAATAGTATCATGCCCAGGCACATCATGCTCTGATATAACTACATCTGGCATATCATGCACTAGTGCAACCTGCTTTGGTAGATCCTGCTGTGGTGCATGAACCCCAATCCCCTCACCACCAACCTATCCAACTGTTGGAACCTTAGTCTGAGTAAATCTCTGAACTCGTCATCTAATTAGAGGAATATGATCCTCAGGATCCTCATCATCACCACCATGAGCTGCAATAACTTTAGGATCTGGCTGAATCTGTCCAAAATCAATACCTCTCCCACAACCCCCATCCAGTCCAGTCACCCTGCCCCCTATCACTGGCAATCCTCTAGGTGATCTCATCCCTACCTTGCCAGTATCCCTCCCAATCTATCCAATATCTCTCCCACCCATAGGATGAGGTCTATCAAGCCTGCCAGCTGGTCCAAATGGTCCTCCACAGACTCTCAATTGATGTCCTCTCCGTGTAGGTCCACCACCACCACCACCTCCATCCCCACCATCATCTCCACCTCTCCCAGCCTCATGTGCAGCTCTAAGCTCTCGTCTACGTCTCCTTCTCCTGCTAACAGGATCATCTGAATCATCATCATCATCTCTTGAGCTAGGAGGAGGATCTGTTGGATCCGTAATCCGAGGAAATGGATGAGCTAATAAATACTGAGCATACTCTACAGTAACCCCAGGATCAAGAATGTGTAATCTCATATTGTAAGCCACTCTCGAAGTAGCAACAAACTCTGCATGAGCAATCTCAAATGACAAAGATGGTCCCCAATCTCACCTATCTTTGTATCGCCGAGCATAAATCATCACACTAGTAGGCATAGGCTGAATGATACCAAACTGTCTCAAAATCTGACCAATCAACTGCCGCTCAACAATGAAGGGTGTATGACCAATGAGATATCTACTCTGCATGATAAATGGTAATGTCTATGCATCATCCATCCATGGCTCACAAGCAACATATGGTCTCCAAATAATACTATCTAAAGAATCAAGAACCCAATGCCAATACTCCATCTTACCCAGCTTGGGCTGAGTAAGAACACCTGCATAAAAATAAACATATGGATGTCTCTCTCCATGAACTCTATGATGGATAGGCTATGTAATAGCAATGTGCTCCTAGCACCAGATCTGTAATAATGTGCATCCTGTAGATAAACTAGCACTCTCATTATACACAACCTGGTGAAGATCATGATATGAATGTGCTAGCATACAAACACCCCAAGCATATCACATCCAATGTTGCATCATGCTCAGTAGCACCTCACCCCATCCAACAGAAAAGCCTTGAGATCGCCTATCATGAAATATAAATCCCCCAATCAAACCCACAAGAATAACAAGAAGCGTCTCATAGTACATCACCATGTCTACCCATCTGATCTCTCCTCTACTGATGCTCTCATCAGCAAAAATGACTCTGCAAGCCTCAGTCCCAACACGATCCTGATAATCATACTGCACTAACTCCCCAGTCACTGGGATATGCAAAATCCTGTACACATCCTCTAGGGTAACACTAATCTCACCCGTCGGTAGGTGGAAAGTGTTATGCTCGCTGTGCCATCTCTTGGCTAATGCAGTCAACAAACCTCTATTATGCATAATCTCTGGCATAAACAATAAATGATGTAAACCACATGCATCTATATGTCTAATCTCAGTCTGGGATAACTCTGGAACTAAATGATGTATGGCCGGTAATTTCTCTCGACACTGGAGAGCATCAAGTTTCTCCTATTTTTCAAGAGAAATCAATCAATCAATCAAATCAAACCCAATCAAATCAATCAATCAATCAAATCAAATTGAAGCAACTTAAGCTATCAAGTCATTTTAAACCTATCAATCATGGTTTACTATCAAAAACTGAGTTTGACCAACAACTTTGCTAAACTCTTGCATCAGAAACTAAATCGGTTCCTTGCAAGCTACTTAATCATCTATCTATCAATCAAGCTCAACAAAGCTACTCAATCATCTAAATTTATCAATCAAGCTAATCAGAGCTAATTTATGTATCAAGCTACTCAAAGCTACTCAATCAAGCAATCAAAACTATCTATCAATCACACAATCACTCAATCAAGACTCTATTTTATCAACAATGCGTATTACACATGTTAAATCTAATCATCAAAAATGATTTTAAACATTCGTACTTATCAAAAATACCTACTTTAAGCAAAAACGCTATCCTATCAAGCATATGCACTAAAAAATGATGCATATGTGCTATTCTAAGCAAAAGCGCTATCCTATCCAGCATATGCGCTATTCTATGCACAAGCGCTACCATTTCATGCATTTGTGCTAACAAATCAAACAAAAGCGCCAAAACATACAAAAGCGCTAACAATATATGCATTTGCGCTAACATACAAAGCAAAAGCACTAAATTAGGCATTTGCGCTAAACGACATGGCATATGCGCTAAACTAAATTGCAAATGCGCTATTCTAAAAATCAAAAAAATCAAAATTTTAAAAAATTTAAAAAAGAGCGCCTAAAACATGAAATTTTGAATGAAAACTTGAAAACAAAGCTCGGGATAAGATACATACCGGATACCCATACTCGGCTGGTCGCTGATATCGTCACACATGCTCAAATCGATGGTTCTCCACTGGAATCACCATTTTGGCCATCTCAGCAAAAATATTCTCTCCAAAAGCTGACAATGATAACAATGAAGTTAAAATTAGCCTTGGTTAATTTTATATTTACTATTTCAAGAGTAATTAATTTCAACAATGGGGCAATTTAATTTGTTTTTTTTTACAAATGAATTTAATTGACTAATTTTTTATCACATTATCATGAGATTAATCATTCAAACTAAAATTTTTGACAATTTCATGATCAATCTCCTGAGGGGGCACACAATCAGGATTTTATCTCTATCAGGCACACTATCGAGACTTGATTTAATCTTTGAAATAATGTTTTCTTCACATCATTTCAAAAAGGGGCAAAATGTATACACCTAAAAATTGGCTATGAGCAATTAAATAAATATTTTATATTTAGCTAATATTTATTCTTCTATTAAATAGTTAATTCGAAAAGATTAATTTATTTAATTCATTTCATGTCTTTCTATTAATTAATATTTTATTAATTAATTCATCTATCTTATTCCTCTAATTAATTAAATATCTAATATTTAATTATTCCTCTAACCAAGTTAATTAAATATCTAATATTTAATTATCTTCTCCAAACAATTAAATATCTAATATTTAATAGTTATTCTCCTATCCTATAGTCTCAAATATTAAATAATTCCTAAATTATTTAATCCCTTTTTCTAACTCACCCTCCATCTCCACCCTTTGCCAACTCATCAAACATGTGGCTAAAGAAATTAATATTCCTTAAATATTAATTCATGATTTATCTTCAACCTCCAAAATTAATGAAATTGTGTACATACACACATTTCATAACCATTTCCTATAATCTCTCCAACACCCCCTACATCTTGGGAAGGACTTGAGTCCACTTGTCCTACCATGCCTAAATTTCCTCCAACCATCCCTAGATTCCCTTAGTCAGCAACCCAGTCAAGGTGAGATGAGTGACACTTGTCTTCTCCTTCCCCCTTTCTCTCAACCTTCACCTTTGCTCACAACCATTCAAATCTACAGATCTGATCATGACCCTTGATCTAAGCCACATCATCTTATCCTCTCAAAGTCTATAAAACCAAGAGCTTCAGTTAAGAGGAAAAGAATCTTCAAGTTAGTTTTCAAAAAAATAGTTTTCAATCAATCATATGCATCCGTGAGTTTTTGAAGCAATTAGCAAATATCATTTTAGCAATATAATCATATAGCATAATCATTTTAGCATAATCTTGTAGCTTTTGCATGTCATACTATCAGTTAACTACAAGTTATCAGTCCATTCTTCATATACCATCTTGGAAGCCAACAATGCATTGTCTGAGAGCACACCATCTGCAACCAGGAATAGTGGAGTTAGGACACAATGAGACATAAGCCATGAAGGTAAAATAATGTTTTATTTTAGTATGTATTTCATGTAGTTTCATTGGTAGATTTTGGATTTCCTGTATGCATTTCCATTGTATTTTGTGAAACTAACTTATTATAGGTAACATTCTAAGGATGAAATTCAAACTCACACACCTCTTAATCAAGCCATATATTGGGACCTCACAATGGTCATTTCATTTGAGCGATAAATTTGATCCAATGTCGGCCTTTTTCAGAAATTCAATTTATTTTCAGATAGTAAAGTATAAAAGGAGACCTACCATCTCATTTGTTACCAAATCAATCATTTAAATCATTTGAATTACACTCTAGAAAATTCAAGTGAGCAAGCAAGCAATCATTCATCAAGCATTGGTGTAGCATTGAAGTAAAGTTAAAGTATTGAAGATGACATCCATGATCAATGTTTTACGAAGAAATCCTACATGAAACCCTAAAACCTTTGTGTTAAGGTTTGAAAAAATTCATCAACGTATACTTTGTTGTTTCAAGAGTTTCCGCCTTTCTCTCAAAAGGAAAGTATTTTATTAGTCTTTCAATACATTTATCAATTCAATTTCATGGATATTTCCAAAATTGGGGTTTGACCTAAGGCAAACCCTTATTTCCAACATATTTCCCTCTCTTTCTTTGTGTGGGAAACAGGTGCAAAAGTTGTACTTAGAAATTATGGTAGTGTTGACAATGACGAACATGTTCATCTTTTGATGGCAGAAAATTCAGAGGACCAGGGCGGATCTGTGGTACTTAGTCCCAAAACATCTTCTTTTGCCCAGATCTTAGTTTGTGGATCCATGGGATATTTGTTACAGTTTGTTTGTGATGATTTAATTCAATTATTCATACATTTACCCTAATTTTACAATTACATTCAAAATTCAAAATCAAGACCAAGGCCTTACCACACCCTGGTCTTCCTAATCAAGCCCTAAATTAGGGCCTCACATGGTCATTTCATTTGAGTGAGAAATTTGATCTCATGTCACCCTATTTTGAAAATTCAATTTATTTTTAAATGATCAAGTATAAAAGGAGGTATATGCCTCCCATTTGAAACTAAATAAATCTTCTAAGTCATGTAAATTACACTCTAGCAAATTCAAGTGAGCAAGCAATCATTCATTCATCAAGCATTAGAACAGTAGTGAACTCAAGTTAAAGTCTTGAAGATGGCATCCATTATCAATGTTTTATGAGGACATCCTACATAAAACCCTAAAACTTTTGTGTGAAGGTCAAACAAAACTTCATCAAGGTATACATTGTTGTTTCAAGTATTTCAACCTTTCCCTTGAAAAGAAAGGATTTTATTATAGTTTTTCATTACATTTATCAATTCAATTTCATAGTTAATTACAAAATTGAGGTTTGACCTAAGGCAAACCCCTATTCCCAATATCTTTCCCTCTATTTTTGTGTGCAAGAACTAGGTGTAGGAGTTGTACCCAAGAATTCTAGTAGTATCAACAGTGACGAATAGGTTTACCTTTCAATGGTAGAAAATTTGAAGGACCAGGGTGGATCTGTGCTACCTAGTCCTAAAAATTTGGTTGAACTTCTAGGAACAAGGTCTAAACATTTTTTTCCCAAATCGCAGTTTGTGGATCCAAGGGATATCTATAGCAATTTGTTTGCGATGATTTACTTTAATTATTCATATTTTTACCCTATTTTTACAATTACATTCCAAATTCAACTAAGAAAGAGGATAACCAATATTAACCCGTTGAATCAAATTCTCAGATTTTTCCTCACTTGGATTGAGCCTAGATTTATTGGGTTCAATCTGTAATACCCTAAAAATAGCCATCTAAACCATGTGCCCCTAATCTCGACTACATCACCAAGGTCCTAACCAAAGGCAATTAAATCAATCTTGAACATCTAATTAATTAATTCCTAAATTGTTAATGTCACATGGCAAATAAATCATTCTAAATTGATTAAATGTTTATTTAATTAATTAATCATTCCAATTAAATCATTTTAATCAATTATCCTATTTATTTAATTAAATATCCTAGCATATTTAATTAATAAATAAATTTTCCATTAAATCATCAAAAAGGAATTAATTTTAAAAAATGAATTAATTTGGAAAAAAGGAATTAATTTTTTTTTTTTTAAAAGGGAAATAAATTGAGAAAAGAAATCAACTCGAGATATTTCTTTTTCTAAATTTGAGATAACTTGAGAAATCTCAGAAAATAAATTAAATTGAATAAATCATTTTCTCTAAATTTAAACTCAGAGCAATCTTGAGGAAAAGGATTTAGTTGCATTATAATGGTTTTTTCTAATAAAACAAATCTTGAGATGCATGAAATCAATTCTTTTTAACTGATTTTTATCTCAAATGCATGAAATTAATTGATTTTATCTCCAATGCAAACTCAGACTTATAATCCAAATGCATTAAATCAAGCTTTATTGAATTTATCTTAAGATCAACTCAATCTTATCTCCTCTAAAACTGAATTAAAGCACCCAATCATTTCAATTCACTTGGATTGTTCTTTCTCTTGAGGAATCTCAATCGCTCATCATTAATCAATCTCGATTGTTGGTCTCTCTTTGGATTCTCTATAAATTTAGGCTTTCATCTCTCAATCAAAAAAAGACCCTAGATATTTATTGTTATTATGTTGTTTTTGCTCTAGAGTCATTGAGAATATTGTGTATTGAGATTATTGCATCTTAGCTTTCTTTCATGTTAGTTTAATCATGTTAGCTTGATTAGAATCATTTAGCTTGATAATCAATTCTTGCATCCATTTAGCTTAATTTTGTGCTCATATAGATTAAATCCTCCATCTTGGTGTAGTCTAGTCACTGGTATTGCTTAGATAAATCTGAGAGCAAGTCTATACTCGCATATTTTAGGAGGCAATAAGTCAATTTTTTATGGTTTTTACATTCATTGATTATATCTGTCTAACCATGCATGCAATGATTTATTGACATGTTTGTGTCTTACAGCTTACATATTACCACTTTTCACACACACAAAATCCACTTTCAATGTAGTGGTGTTAATTGGTTAATTTAGTGGTTTTACTTGGTGAAACCCTAATTACCAATTTCCATACATTACATTTTGGTGAGACTGACATCCTTCATGCTTAATTTTGATTTCTTGTCTCAGATCTGATTTTGTATGCATTTTAAAATTCAAATTTGCACTCATGGTTTCTATTTTCAATTGAATTTCTTAAATATAGAGATTAAATTCACAAAAACCGTAATTTATTATTCTAAAATTAACTTGTGAGTTGCATAATTTTTCAAGTGTATCTCCAGATCTAATTATTATGACATGTTATGGTATGATTTAAAGGAATTTATTGTTTAAATTCATAATTCACATTGTTTAAATTCTTAGTTAATCAATCATTGTTACAACAAATTGCATTTCTTAATCGTAGTTTTCAATTTTGGCATTCAAATTTCCCTCCTTTGTGCATGAATTTTAATACCATTAGTCCTACATATAATATTCCCATGAGAAGAAGTTTTAGACTTGTCACTTGAGGCTTCCCAATGTTTAAACACTAAAGATATGGAGCCTCAGTTGGATCACTTGTTTCATGAGTATGTTGGTATTTCCTCTAATCCAACAAATGACATAATTTATCCCCATTATCTTCATAATTCTCATGATGTGGATGAATAACTAACTAGGGTTACTATTGACTAATTGGAGAAGATTAATAATGAATTTGAAAATCTTCAATAATGCCTGGAAAGTGAGGCAATCCTTTTGCTTGAAGGATTAAAAAGAATGGTGCAAAGTGATAAAATTGTTGTTGATTCATTGTGTGGCCTTGCTCATATTGTTGACACTAATATCAAGCCAATAAAAATTTGTGTCAAAGTCCTTGGTTACTCTCAACCCACTAGTAAAGTTAATCATTCCATTCCTATGCCCACATCCTTGTCTAGTGTGCCTACATTTACATCTTCTATTGTGACCATGTCCACACAATGTTAATCCTACACATGTTAGTCATGGGGGAAATCACATCAATCAATATTCATACATACCTCCTTTCACGAATCTTCCATTTGTATCCCAATCATCTCCCATAGCCACATACCACAATGTTCCACCTCCTTATTCTCAACCTCCACCTACATATAACAATGTTACTCCTCCATTGCAATCCAATATGTCCAATTTCAATCCATCCACTAAAGCAACCCTCAATAACAACCAAAATTGTTGCATTCTTACAACATCAATTGGCTTCTATTACCTAATTCAAGTTCAATGTTCCCACATTTGATGTAGCGAGCCCACTATCTAATGACATTATCCGTGTGGTTCCCCCTAAACATACAAAGTCCCTCGATTGGAGTTGTATAATGGAAAAGGTGACCCCTTGACTCATGTGAAGATATTTCAAACTTTGTGTAGTGATTTTTCTCATGACCAGTGACTTATGGCTAATTTTTTTACTAGAACCTCTAGGGATAAAGTTTTGCAATGGTATTGTTATTTGTCTCCTTAATCTGGTACCTCTTTTCAACAATTGGCTAATGCTTTCATTCAATAATTTCAAAATAATATTGGTCTTAAAATTAATTTGACTGATTTGATTCATTGCAAGCAAGGAGTTTAAGAAAAAGTGACTGATTTTATTGGTAGATATAAACATTTACATTCTCAAATTGCTTATCAAGTGCTTAATCATGATGTTCAAAGAATTTTTATTGCTGATTTTCAAAAAGAAATTAGAGAAGAGATTTTATTTTTCGAGTTTATTGCCAAGTTATGCAATTGTGTGCAGTGCTCCATAATTATCAACTTCAAGTGAGTGAATTTGAATCCTCCTCTTCAATGGCTCCAACTGATAAAAGTGAGGGTTCTCAACAATCATTTGCAAAGTTTAAACCCAACAAAAGTTACATCAAGATAAATGACATCAACACTCAAATGGCAGCCATGCCATCAGGTGTGGCCGCCCCTTTATCCAAATACTTCAAAGAAGAATTAAATCCTCTTTTTGAGTATTTGCATAGTATAAAGTCAAGGTTGATAAATGCTAATGTGTTGAAACTTCCTCCCATCAATCCAATCAACACTTCTCAATAATTACCATCCTACCATGATCCCAAAGCCTTTTGTCAATATCATTGTCAACCTGACCATGGTATTGAGAAATATTATACGTCGAGGAATAAGATTCAATACTTTTTTGATATTAATACTATATTCGTAGTTAGTGTGAATGAAAAGGGAAACAAGTTTGTAGCTCCTCCTAATCAAAATCTGCAAACCTTCACCAAATATTTTCCTTCTCACTCTACCAATGTTGTTGAGACTGAGTCTCTTACCTTTTCTCCTGATGACCTTGGTATGGAATCAAAAAATATCGTGAATCTTGTAGAAAAACCTACACCCCCTAAAGACCTATGCATCACTTTTCATCCTAGTGAGACTATTGTTGCACATGATGGCCTGTTATATATCACTGCAAATATCAAAGACAAAATCTCACAAGGGGTGCTCATTTATCCAGTGTGTATGGTAAATGTGATTACAAAAGAATATATTTATATCTTACAATTAAATCAAGTTACATATGATAAATCTAATGTTATGGTTAAGGTGTATGATGGTTTGTCTTTCCCTACTATTGGTTCTATTATTCTCCATGTTGAGGTTGGTACCAAGTTCTTAGATGTCACTTTTTCTATCATTCCTACATCAAATCAATTTTGTGTAAAGTTGGGACATTCTTGGCTCTTTCCATGAAAGTTACTCCTTCTACAATTCATAAATGTTTGAAATTCCCTCATAATGATGCTATCATAACAATTAATCATAGCCTTTACCAACCCACAACTAATCATTTTAGTTTCACCCTTGATTACTTTTGGCCTAAACAACTTAAACCTTTTAAGCCTTCAATTGATATCCTTTTCTTATCTTACCAAAAGTGGGAAAATGAGATGATCATGTCCTTGTGTAAACCTAGATATCCTATACCTATGGATATTCCTCCTCCTCATAATGGAATTGGTATTCTTCCTACTCCTTCTATTCCCATATATATGCCTCAATATTTCCTCCTACATATTATAAAGGAAAACACTTGGCATCTTCTATATCTTAACCTAATGGGGTTTCTTTCGTTCCTCCTCCTTCGAGGGAAGAAAGGAAGCATATGTCCATTGATCTCAAACCTTCACAACCCTCAAATAAATCTAAAAGGAACCATTGTGAAAGAGAACATAGATGAAGACATCATGTGAAGGCTCATGAGCTTTCTTTCCAAAGCATTTCCTCCCCAAAGACACCAAATGTTTACTTGATCCCATTTGTCTAGCCTTTGCCTAACCTTAGGGAGGAAGTTCAACTCAAATCACCAAAATTTGAAATGCTTAAGAAAAATGATGGTTCAAGTTCTTTTTGTGTTAGAAATCCTATTTTTATTAATCTAGATGGTGATATTGATGATGATGTTGTTCATGCTAACAATGTTAATTCTAATGATTCTAATGATATGTATGAGCTTACTGATGTTAATCACGATTTATTATCACATTTTTCAAAAGCTAAAACCATAGCTCCTAGTGAAAAACAAAGTGACTCATCATTAGAGCATGGTCCTTGTTTGGAACTTGAAATATCTCCATCTATTGTACTCAAAGTGGCTCCTCTTGTGTGTTGTCCACTATCTCTAAATGATGTTAAGCAAGATTGAGAGGCAGATGATTTTCTTGACTAGCTTCATTCATGTTGTAGATTCTCTTTTGTGTGTTTGATTGTTTTTAATGTGCTTCCCCTGTGATGTGTTGCTTGATATATTTTTATGTTATGTTAGGTTCTCTTTGGATGACCCTTGTTACTTCGTTAGTGCAAGGTAATAAAGATGTTGAATCCATTGTGAAATTATTCTATTTGTATCTCCTTTCTTCTATATGTTGTGCCTTGTGTTGTCTACTTGAGGACGATGCAAAGTATTCAAGTCTCTTTTTGGTCTCTTCCATGTTGACTTAAAAAGACACTTGTGCTCTTCTTCCATTGTGTTTGTAGTTCCACTACCTTTGGGGGATGATATCAATTCAATATAAATATTATTGATATACATTATTTATCATAAGATCATATTGACCCCAGAGTTGGTGGATTCCTTATGTGCTTTTTCATATATGTTTTGTGACCATTATCCCTTGATTTGTCCTTTCTTGGGGGTATCTCATTGTCTTAATGTGATTCATTAAAAAAATTTCTCCCAATAAGGCATTTGCAATCACTTTAACATGGGTGAATACAATCGGCTCAATGTTACACTTTTTGCACACACCACATGACATGTTTCGATACTCAAGTTACTTTGCAAATGAAGCCTTTTGCTTTGTAATTTTTTTTCTTTTACATGACTCATAGTAAGCGGATCTTAATAGGCTCTAGTGCATTCATGTGTTCTATCTCTTCTCCTTTCTTATTTTGTCCCTTTTATCTTAATATTAGAGTAGTAAGATCCTAAAGTCCCTAGGGGCTTGGTGTGTCTTGTGTCTTTGGTAACTTGGTGAAAAAATTTCAGTGCAACTTTGTACTTTTCCATAAGTATGCCTAGTCTCATACTCTCGCTAAAGGGGGTACTAAATGTAGTGTCATAAATTTTACTCACTTATAATTTTGTCCTCACTTAGGCCTCACTTTGGCATTTTGGCTTTCAATGCCTGATTGCAATGCTGATTATGCTCACACCACATTCCACACTCACATTTTCATCACCTTTCCATCTCCCCTCTTATTATGGAGTTCTAATTTTCAAGACTAGGGCATTGCGCACCTTGGTCCTAAATCAAGACCAAGGCATACCATGCCTTGGTCATCCTAATCAAGCCCTAAATTGCGGCCTCACAATGGTCATTTCATTTCAATGGGAAATTTGATCATGTGTCTACTTGTTCTGGAAATTCAATTTGTTTTCATACAATCAAGTATAAAAGGAGGTCTACCCCTCTCATTTGGAATTGAATCAATCTTCTAATTATGACAAATTACACTCTAACGAATTCAAGTGAGTAAGCAATTATTCATTGATCAAGCATTGGAGCAATAATGAATTCAAGTTCAAGTATTGAAGATGGCATCCATGATCATTGTTTTCTGAAGACATCCTACATGAAACCCTAAAACCTTGGTGTGAAGGTCAAACAAAACTTCATCAAGGTATACATTGTTGTTTTAATCGTTTTAGCCTTTCCCTCAAAAGGAAAGTATTTTATTACAGTCTTTTATAACATTTATCAATTCAATTTCATGGTTAATTCCAAAACTAGATTTTGACCTAAGGCAAACCCCTATTCCAAACATCTTTCCCTCTCTTTTTGTGAGAAAGAAATAGGGGCAAGAGTTGTACTCAGTAATTTTGCCAGCATCGACAGTGACAAACAAGTTCAACTTTTGATGACAGAAAATTCAGAGGACTAGAACGGATCTGTGTTACCTAGTTCTGAAAACTTGGGCCAAACTTTTAGGAACATGTTCTAAACATCTTATTTTGCCTAGATCTTAGTTTGTGGCTCTATGAGATATCTATAGCAATTTGTTTGTAATGATTAACTTTAATTATTCATTCTTTTACGCTAATTTTAAAATTACATTCCAAATTCAGCTAAGAAAGAGGATAATAAATATTAACCCATTGAATCTAATTAGAATCTCAAACCTTTTCTCACTTGGATTGAGCCTAGATATATTGGGTTTAATCCTCTTTCAATGTAGTGGTGTTAATTGGGTTATTTAGTGGATTTACTTGGTGAAACCCTCATTCCCAATTTTCATACATTTACAACAATATACACATACATCAATGTTGCCCATGTAATATAATATTGGTCGAATACCTTCAAATTCTTTGAAAGATTATGGTGGGAAACATTAATGTATATATGCATGTGTGTATACATAGATATGAATATATGTGTATACATATATACAAGTATAAACATGTGTATAGACACATACATAAATACATGTACATATTCTCTATTTTGGTGAAGTGAAATTAGGGTTTCACCAATTAAGATAGTAAAACTACTAATCTTACCTAACTAACCAAAACATTAAAAGAGGGGTAAATCCAATTTATCTAGCCACAATTCAATTAGGAAAGGGGTTGAAATATTGATTAGATTTACTTGTTTGTTTGCCTCCCCCTTTTTTAGTTGAACTTGGATGTAAATTTGTTTAGGAAAAGGTTCAATGGATAATTTGAGTGAAATGGTAATAATAGAATGCTACAGATGTCAGATAGAGCCACATATAAAGATTTGAGAAGAAGAATAGGATCATGACTTGTTGCTGAAAATTCAACCTAAATTGTCAAGACTGGAGTGGTAGGTCACCCTAGTCTTGTAACTCTTAAACAAGCAAGTGGGATCTTTTCTAGATCAAGGAGACCGACTGGATCCACCATTGAAAGATTGAGCAAAATTCTTGGGACCATGGTGTTAGGTCACCCTAGTCCTCTTCTTTTTGCTCCTTCAAAATTTGAACCTGTTCATCATCTTCAATTTTGTCAAAATATTCAATCATATCTCTTGAATTAATTTTATAAATACAAAAAGAGATAAAAAGGGGTTGTGGATAGGGGTTTGCCTTAGGTCAAACCCTAGTTTAGGTATTAACCTTGAAATTGAAGTGATAATTATAAAGGAAATAAAAAAGAATTGCAACAAGATGCTTTCCTTTTGAGGGAAAGGCTAGATCTGAAATTGAATGCTTGTAATTGAAGTTGGTACCTTGATAAAGTTTTCTTGAATCATCACACAAGGGTTTTAGGATGTCATTTAGAATGTCTTCATGGAAGTTTGATCATGGATGCCATCTCAAATGCTTGAACTTCACTAAAAAATTTCTTCAATGCTTTATGGATGTTTGACTTATTGCTCACTTGAATGGAATTTTCTAGAGTGTAATTGATAGAGATCCAACTTAGACTTAAACTTTAAATGAGAGGGCCAGACCTCCTTTTACATATTTAATTGTCCAAAAACTATTTGAATTTCTGGAGAAGGCTGAAATGGGACCTAAATTTCCGTCCACTTGAAGTGACCATTGTGAGGATGAAATCTGGATCAAATCTGGGTCTTGATTGAGAGGACCGAGGCACTTTGGCATCATGGTCTTGAGAATCAAGATTGAGAATTGGTGAAGAGACAAGAGAGAAAGTGAAAATATAGGTTTATGGGAGGTGTGTGTAGAATCAAAGAATTCATCGAGCACCAAAAGATAGATCACCAAGGTGAGGACAAAATTGTACGTGGATACAATTTATGATGCCACATTCTCTTGCCAAATTAGTTAACTTTGGGTAGTTGTTTTTGTTGAATTGGACTTAAGAGCATAAGGTTTCTAAATCTTGAAACTTAGTTGTTTTGAGCTTAATTTATCATGTACTACTTGTTTGAACAATTGGACTTGGTTTAGAACAAACATGTATGGAAGTCTCCAAAAGTTTAAATAAAACAAGAAGAGGTGAACAATATTGAATTGGGTTGAATTAGGTCTTAAAAAGTAGCTGTAAAGGGGGTGGATCCCATGTATATTAATAAGAAATAAATTTCATGATTCATGGAGGGATGCCAAGAGGTTGGCTTATTTATTTAGAAACTTGTGTATAATGAACTTGATGCCATCTATGAATTTGGTTGTTCTCATTACCTACAAATGGGAGAGAAATTTTTTATGGTGGCTAATGAAAAAATTGAAAGTCTTCATATTATCACAATCTTGCCCTCTAACAAAGTAATGGTTTGATTGATATCATCATTTTTTAGGATCACTTGAATATCAAATGCACGACATGAGGAACCTTGTTGTGGACACTTTTTGAAATTAGGAACATCCAATACTACTTCCTTTTGTAGACATGGACAAACAAGCATGCGAGTAGTTTGTTTATCCCAACCTTTTTCGGCAAAAAACTATAACAAAATATGTTACAAATAATTTCAAAAGGGTGTGGTCATGAACATGAGCACCATGGAGAGATCCCAAATCGATGATGGAGTAGGTGGAATTTCCATTTTATTTTGTTTGGACTAGAAAGACCCAACATAGCTAAATGTTGATATCATAACCAATAATACAAATGTTTACCATTTTTCAAAACTCTTCATTATACACAAAGAAAGTGAGTAGGGGAAGAGCACTAGTTACCGTTCATGTTCCAATAATCATTCACTCGTACACCCAACCCCATAATTATTGAGTTTAAAAAACCCCCAAAACAAATACTTAAATTCTCATTAATAAATCTCACATGTACACCAATAGCCACTCATTTTTTAGCATTTTTGGACCATAATAGGCCCATTTGTGCACCTTTATTGGTACCCATAGTTCACGACTACTGGGGCATTTGTGCATAAGTATTGGCAATTTTAAATGCATAGTTATTCTGCCATATTTAAGCAGGTATCAAGCAACACTTTGAAATGTGTGTTTTTTGACCCTTGCACACATAATGGATCCCACAACTTGCATTGTTACTACCCATAAGACAAAACAATAGCTAAAAGAAGTCAAGTCACATGTGGAGACAACAATTTTTTTTTTGTCAATATCTGATGTATCGTTTAGAACATGTGGATGTGTGAAGTTAGCTATAACAACTACCTATATGTTTCATATAAACACTAATTATAAAATAGTTGAAGACCTTCACCAAAGATTAGGCAATGTTTGAGAGGTATAAAATGTTTAATTATCATAAAAATTAGTATTGTCTTTGCTAGGAATCTATAACTAATAATTGCCTATAAGATGACGTGATTTTTGTTTAGGAAAGATAATCATTTGAGATTGTTTATAACTCTAATTGGTCACATCTAAAGTTGGTCATTTCATCATCCGCTCCATTAGTCTCTCAGTAGCAATGTTGAATGAAAACAACACTCATACCATCTAAGATACTCCATATAGATTAAACTATGCTCAATAGTTTCCAATAAATGATTTTGTGATTGAAATTCAAGTTGATAAAAATTTAGGAGTCACCTTCCACATTGATATATAATATCCTAATATCATAAAAAAATGAGATACGTACTAGGTTATTTCCCATGAAGAGGGGGAATGGTATTAAAGCTTGAGGTGTAAGGGGAAAATGCAAAATTATAGAGTCAAAATTAAAAGAAAGTGGGACTAAATAAATTCAGATACAACTAGTAATGATGAGTATGGAAAACAATTCCAATGTATAAATTATAGAAAAGATAGTGTCAAAACCTACAATGTTTGACTATAGAGATTACCAAATTGCATATATCGATGTACGAAGAATATCAGATTGTTCTACAATTTTTGGTCTACATACTTAATTTTTTTCTTCATTATAATTTAACACAAGTTATAAAATTAATAGTCCAATTTTATTCAAAATAGAGAACACATTTCAACTGTAGGCTTTGGAACTATCTTCTCTACATTTATTGGCTTAGCATGTATGAGAGATGCGATGAGTATGACAAGTAAGTGTTTTAATTTGTGTCAAGTTGGGAACATATTTAATTGTTGAAGGGCTAGAAGTTGAATGCTTGTATAATATCTATTAAGTAGCAACTATATAGTGACTTGATAGTTTTGTTTGCATGTTTGGACAAATATCTTGTAGATGTTTACAAATTGTAATATAAGATTCTATACTACTTTTATTATATTTTGAAAATTAAATTGTAGCTATTATGAATAAATTGTATTTTGTCTCATATGGAGTATGCAATGAAACAAATATGTTTATTCTTTTGGTATTGACTAATGGATAGTTAGATTGGTTTTAGTGTATCAATGATATATGTAAAGTAAAATTAAAATAATTAATTATATGGTACTTATTAACATAAAAACAAATAAAGTTGATATTGTGTGTTCAAATAATAATGTAAATATGTTCTATTAATGAATCAAAATATGACAAGTATTGATGCAGGAGCATCCCCGATTCACAACAATCTTGCATCAACCAAAAACATTTTCTTTTCTGTTTTGTTTTTGTTTGCAGTTTTGGTTTTCCTTTCTGTGTGTCCCAGTTTTGGCTCACCGGTTCCTGTGCAGTTGGATTCTACTTGAAGACTTGATCATTTTTCTTTCTTTCAAACCACATCTAATTTGGATTACTTTTCGACAAGATATCGCTACTGATTTTCTTGATAGTTTCTTGTTACCGGTTGCTTGAGACCTATTCTAGTGATCTACCGAAACCCATTCCAAAGCTTGCAGAGCCTTGGACGTTGATCTCGATGTTTCTTGGTGTGTGGCCAACCTTCTATGTTTCATCCTTTGGACTTTCTGGAGGAATCTCTTGGTGGAGGCCGACCTTGTTTATTTTGCACGTTAGGTTTTGTTCTTCGGGTTTTTGATCCTTTTTGGGCCGACCAGATCCTTTGGATCGATATATATATTTGTAATCATGCTTTAGAATGTAATCGATCAGAGAGAACCAAGGAGTATCAGATAGATAGACTGTGCCTAGAAGATAGATCTTTTGATTCAAGGTCCCGGTGTGACCTATTCTACTAGGCCTGTGTGTCGGTATGTTGTAACCTAGTTGTTACCGGTTGGATGTAATTGAATTTTATGTAATAAAACTATCTATTATGCATTGCCTCCATCATTTTTGTGTGTATACGTTGTGTTTAGACTTGCTGATTGGTTTGGACTGATCTCTTCTAGGTCCCTCCTCACTGATGACTACACCAAGTGGTATCAGAGCGAAGTTCATTCTAGAGGTTGTGTGTCCTGAACCTTGTTGTAGGGTGGTAGATTGTGGATCTGACCTGCGATTGTAGAGGAGTAGCATGGATCAATGGCACAAAGAGGAACTAGGAATGGTGGAGCACGTGGGAATGCAAACCCTACTGTAATGGAGATGTTGTGAGGAATAGCAACCCAGTTAGAAGCCGTGGAGATAGCCCAAAGAAGAGGCTAACATGTTGAGGATGTGAGCGAAGACGAAGGAGAAGAAGCCCTGACATAACAAGTGAACCTACGATAGTTGATCCAGAGGAGGAAAGGTTTTTAAGGGTTTTGAGTAGGGTGAACACTAAACCTCATTTTACCCCACCAAGATATGATGGGAAGTAAGATTCAGATGAATTGATGGATTGGATCTTGGAGATGGAGAAGTATTTTGACTTTGAAAACACTACAGAAGAGAGGAAAGTGAAGTATACCTGTACCCGGTTGAAGGGTCATGCATCTCTTTGGTGGGAACACTTGCAAGTTGATAAGAAAAGAAGAGGTAAAAAAAAGATTAAGACATGGGATAGGATGATTTCTAAGTTAAAATCAAAGTTTGTCCCAACAAATTATCAAGTAGATTTATTCCGAAAGTTGCAGAATCTGAGATAGAAGGAATCTAGTGTGAAGGAGTACACGGAAGGATTTTATAAGTTGAACATCATATCTAGACATGTTGATGATAAAATTGAACAAATTGCAATATATTTGAATGGATTGTGGATGTCTATACAAGATGAACTCAACATGATCAAATTAGAGTGTTTAAGAGGCTTACCAGTATGCAATGAAGGCTAAAGAGAAATTGAATAAAAGGCATGAGTAGAGACAGGTAGGTAGAGGTGGAAGGTTTACCAAAGGAAGATTTCAAGGAGAAAGAAGATATAGTGGAGGAAGAGGAACCAGTACAGATTAGAAAAAGGACACAGAAGTAAGCAAGGAAGGTAATTCATACCGGAAGGATGAAAGAAATTTCTATTGGAGGAGAGAACCAAAGGAACTTGTTTTAAATGTGGAGGAGAAGGACATCATGCATTTGAATGTAAGAAGTCAGAGGCTACCAAAAGAGTGGTAGTGGTGGAAGAGAACCCCACCAGATCATACAATAAACCAGAAGATGGAGAATTGTTGATGGCGAGGAGAGCTTTGTGTCATACTGGAGGAGATAAAGAACCCTTGCAGAGGAAGAACCTGTTCAAGACCAAATGTAAGGTATCTGATAAGTGTTGTAAAGTTGTTATTGATTGTGGTAGTTCAAATAATCTTGTTTAAGAAGAGATGGTGAATAAGTTGAAATTGGGGAGATTTAAACACCCTAAGCCTTACCAGATAGCATGGATTTAGGATGAATATAATTTTTTAGTGAGTGAATAGTGTTTAGTAAAATTAAAAATTGGAAATTATCATAATGAAATTTTGTGTGATATTATGCCTATGGATATTTGTCATCTTTTCTTGGGAAGACCCTAGTAGTTTGATAGACAAACAATACATGATGGGAGGAAGATTACATACACTATTATGGCCAATGGGACGAAGAAAACATTGTTGCCTTTGGAGGAACCTTTGAAGAATGAAGTCTGTACAAATACTAGAATCTGTCTAGTAGATGGAAGGAAGTTCATGGATGGACTAAGACATGAGAATGTGTGTTTTGTCTTAATTCCTAAGAAGACTGAGAGACTGGAACCAGAAGGAGAACACTTGGCAAAGATAAAAGATTTGTTGGTAGAGTATGGGGACATCATTTTAGATAATGTATCTGATGGATTGCTATCGGTTAGAAGTATTAGTCATTGCATGGACTTAGTTCCTAGAGCCAGTTTGCCTAACAAAGTTGCACACCAGTTAACACCGACAGAGAACAAAGAACTAAATAGACAAGTGCAGGAGCTATTGGAGAAAGGTTTGATCAGGGAAAGTTTGATCCCTTGTGCAGTACCAATGATATTAGGACCCAAGAAGAATGGAGACTGGAGGATGTGTATCAATTCAAGAGCAATAAACAAGTGTTGGCATTCTGATATTGTTTTGTATGACTGGTAAGTGATATGGTTTTCATTGTTGGCAGCACCATCTCCTTAGTCTTCACAGTCCATTGGTAGTAAGTAGACCAGGTAGCAGCAAGTAGATTGGCTAAGCAGTAAATAAACCGACAAGTAGTGAGTAGACCGACAAGAAGTGATTAGACCGACAAGCAGCGAGTTTACTGAAAAGCAGTGAGTAGATTGAAAAGCAGTGAATAGACTAGAAAGCATTAAGTAGACCGACAAGTAGTAAGTAGACTGGGTAGCAGTGAGTAGATCAGAACAAGAGAGGTCTATCAGCTAAAAAAAGAACAGAATGATATTCAGGAGGAAACTGGCTAGACAGATTTTGATCGGTTCACCGGAAGAGTCTCTAATCGACAAACTGGTAACGTTCGGTTACATTTAGCTAAATCAAGAGTCTTCTCCAATCAACTGACGCACTTATTGACATGTTCAACTGTATTGACAGAGATTCCTGCAATGTTTTCAGAGATGTGATTTAAGGCATGATAATGAAATTTTGAAAGAAATGTTTTTGGAGGGAAAGTTGGCGACAGACTCAAGGGTTAATAAATACACATATCTTATTCTTGAGATGGTTGTTGTTAAGGTGAATGAAGAGAATGTAAAAGTGGACATAGGGGGAGTTTAAGAGACTGTAGAGCTGAGTGATAAAGGACCAACAGTGTGATATCCAAGGATCAGCAAACCGCAGAAGGCAGAGTTGAAAGTGCATTCAGGAATTCAGAGTTGTGTAGATCAGACACAACCAATGCAGACCTAGTATGACACTTCAGAATGATCTGATCAAGCTAATGAGTAGCAATTTTAGCAAATCATCCATTTGTTGCTTTCTAACAACTACAACATAAATCCCTTAATCGGGTGGACTTTAATAGGTCCCATTGTAAAAATCCCTTAACCGGGTGACATCTTAATTGATGTTCTAAGTCCTCTAACCAGGCTACCTTTAACAAGGTAAAGGCACTAACCGGCCTTGAAAAAAATCCCTTAACAGGGTGGCACCTAACAATGTATTTGTAATCTCCTAATAGGGATGGGTCTTAACCGGGCGTACTCGAGAAGAGTATAAATTTTGTGAGTTCCTACTCACATCGTGGTTTTCTCCCTATTGGGTTTCTATGAGATAAATCTGCGTGTCATTGTGTATCTTTTCATGTATGCATAATCTTCTGTAGTAAATGTTTACATTGATGAATGGTAAATTACTTCAAACTTACAGTAAAAGTTTTAATTGGTTAAATCCAGTAAAGTGTTGATTCACCCCTCCCCTCTCAGCACCAGTTGGGACTAACAATTGGTATCAAAGCCCAGTTCCTTTGAAGTGAAGCTTGAAAGCTTGAGGATAAAGATCATGGAAGAGTACCGGTATCAAAAGAAGATTGATGATGCCAATGAAATCATTTCTCAGCTAAAAGAGAGACTGAGAAAATCTCTTGCAAAAAGGAAGGAATTAGCTCAACAACTAAATGCGAGTCAGGATATCATAGATAAAATCTCTGAACATAGTGGATCTGAAGAAGCTGAAGAAGCAATCTCAGAACTCATGGAAAAGAACAAGAAGTTGACCAAAGAAATTACACATCTCAAAAGAGAGCATGAAGGTTAGGCCCTAAGAATGACTGAGATATTGGAAACCAGCAGAAGTGTTGATGAAAGAAAAAAGGAGGCAAAAGAAGAACTGTCAAAAGTTGAAAGAGCCAGGAGGCTTAGTGAAGATTCCTTGAGAGAAAATGATGCAATCATGATTGAGAAAGATGAAGAAATCCGATTTCTCACTTAGGAGAATGAATACATAAATAAACATTTGAATGATAATGCAGAAGAAAAGGAGAAGATGATGAAAGAGATTGAACAACTCAAGAGTGAGAAAACTGAGAATGAGAGAAATGAGAAGTTGAGAAAATTCAATGAAATCTCTAAGAAGGTAGATAAATAGGTGAAATCTTAGAGAAGAGCAAAGGATACAACTGACCTTAGTTACCCTGGTTAAGGTCTTATGGAAGCTGGTGAATCATCTAAATACAAAAAGATGAAGGATGATAAAAGAAACCATTCAAAAGAAAAAGGAATGAAGTCTTCCAAATTCTCTTGTAATCATTGTGGTAAATCAGGTCATAAGACCAATGACTGTAGAAATAAACCAGTTAGTCAAAAGAAGACTTTCACCTTTGATGGTTATTGCCATAATTGTCATAAGTATGGCCACACTGCTTATGAGTGTAGATCTCAATCTAGCAGTATATCAAATGGAAGAAGATTTGATGAAAATTGATTCACATGCAATAAGTTTGGACACAGATCCAAAGAATGTAGGTTCAAGACAAATGTATCAAGATCATCATTCAAACCAGTCAGTCCTAACAAAAGGAGTAATCAATTGAAAGCCACATGTTCCATGTGTGGTAATATTGGTCATGTTGTAGAAAAATGCAGAATGAGAATGGGTCAGAGAAATAATTCAGGACCATGGAGGACAACTGGTATGACATGCTTTAACTTCCATAAGATCGGTCACTTAGCCAGAGAATGCAGGAGACAATCCTACAACCGGTTTGTAGACAAGAACCAGTTTAGCAAGAAGAAGGAGAAAAATGACCTAAAAGGAAAGAAGACAACTGAAGAAGTAATAAATAAAATGAAAAAAACATGGATCAATAAGGATGAAGGAAAAGAAGGAGAAGGACATTTTGAAACCATGTCATCATCAATCAGTGATGATAGTTCCTCTTCTAACTAGGCATACCGATGCCCAAGGGGGAGCACATATGGTAAGATTACTTTTGAATCCCCTTAACAAATATAAGGATATGTTTATCTACATAGTTGTGATGCATCAAAGCTGGTCTAAAAGTTCTTAATTGAATTATGTCATGTGTGTTATTTATTTGTGTGTCAGTATTGGCAACAAATAACCAGTAAAGTCAAATTGGTGTACTTTAAGTTATAAGTTTCAAAACTAACCGTTGGATCTTAGCGTCGATAAATCTCAATGAATAAATAAGAAAATGTTAGCACATTTTCATTTACACTGACTTCTTGTGAACTTACTTGAGCTCCTATATGATCAAAGGCAATTTGAAACTTGCTAAGTTTTGCTTGTGTGGAAAATTCAAGCCGAGCAATAGTAGTGTTTGATATTACTTAGGAAAAGGTTTTCATCCTTGTTTGAAAAAGTTTGTTTGAAGGTCATCATGGCAATGCTGATATCAACTCCTATGTTGGTTGAAGCTATCAAAGAACCCCAACCCAAGTTCAAGCTGCACCTAATGAAAGCCGGTGAAATCGACAAGACTGGTGCTTTATCATCTATGCCCTCTAGTGTATTGTTGGTAGAAGATATTTGCTCCTACATTCATTGCAAGCTCAAAGAAGTTGGAGACAAGTTCATTTAAAATGAGTTCAAAGGGTTCATGGACAATGGTCAATTGAAGCCAGAATTTCTACCTGCAAAGACAAAGGGTTTGGCTAATGTGATTGATTTTCCCGATCAGTTTCATGAAGACTGGGTTAGATATGTACTGAGCATGGTTCATGATCAATTTTTGTGTCTGGAAGCTAATGCACCGATCAAGACTACAAAGGAGGTGATTTAAAGAGTGACAGGCTTTAGTGCAATCGATGAAGTATTAACCCTATGAATGATTTCATCAAATGAAGCCATCCAGTTAACCAAATCCTAGTGTGATAGTAGAGCAATGACAATCACCCATATTGAGGATGTTGAAGTAAGTTTTGCCTCTGCAGTGTTGGGTTACAGGGTTTATCAATCAAGCTGAACGAATAGTATGCCGAGCGGTGCCATTCATGCTGGATATTGAATTATCAAAGAAGATGCAACCTATGATATATGTGAGATGATTCAAAGGCAATTCATGATGAACATGGAAAGAATAAAGAAGGAAAAGAAGAAATCTTTCAAATATGGCTCGCTACTGGTATGTATATTTTTCTATGTGCAAAAATTTTTCCCCGGTAAGGGTAATGTAGCATGGTCATAGGAGAAACCTATCATGGTTCTGATAGGTGAAATGATTAGGGATCTGGGAAATAATTTTGGTGAAACAATGTGGGGATACTTTAAGGAATTCCAAATTAGGATGCACAAGAGGGAAAGAATTCCAACCGGAATAGTACAGATACAAAGACAACATTTGTTTCCTTGTAGACACAGATTGTTGTATCATTCAATCAGTTCAACCTAGAACTTTTTGGGTTCCACCTATGGGATATGAGGTTGCAACAGATCTTATTAAAATTCATGTTAATATGCTCCTGTCTAAACCAGTAGACTCGAAGGCAAAAGGATTTGGAACATGTGAGGATACAAGATCCAAAATAAAAAAAGGAACTTCAGGTGCCAACCATAAAAATAAAAGTAAGAAAAATGATTGATACCCTTGACAAGAAATATGGAAGTGTAGCATCTAGTGCCACTACCTCCACTGGTGTTAGCAAGAAAATAGGGGCCACACATAGTAAAGATGAAGAATCAATAGGCAGAAAGAAGAAAGTGTCAAAGACAAAACCTAAGGGGACTGCAACAACTAAGCCTGCAACATACTCAAAGGAAAAGGATCTAGGTACTCCTGTGTATTCACCAAGTAAAGACAAACTGGTAGGAGTAACTTACACCAGAAAGAAAAAGAGTGATTCTAAGCTTAAAAAGGATGAGAAAGAAGGTGATGTCACTGACACCCCATCAGATGTGGAAATAAAGGAGGTTAGAAGAAGTGGAAGGAACAAAGTCCCAACAGTTGATGAGTTGGTGCATGGGATAAAAGAATATGGAGGTATGGTTGGTGTTGGAAGGAGATATTCCCTTTGTAACGAAGAAGACAAAAGGAAAATTGTGGAAGCCTTGATCTGGAACTTGCACAATTTTTGTAGGACTCCTAGTGAATTATATGTCTTAATCCCATTAGATTTGCAAGATCAAATTGAAGGGAGATGGAAGACAACTCTAGCTACTAAAAAGGAGCTTAGAATAAAAGAACTCATGGAAGTGCATCATGACTTAGACCTTTATCAAGATTCACTAGTGGCTGAAGCATGCATTCAACATTTCAAAATAAGGAATAGAACTGGGAGAGTAGGAGAAGGTGAAGTTGAAGCAGTGCACGTTGAAGGTGTTTCCTTGTGGAAGGAAATTATGGTCCAGCAAAAGGAAGCTAAAGAAGAAAGTGAAAAGGAAACAAAATAGGACAAAGGTGCAACTATCCTTGACGAAGGAAAAGCTAAGGAAAAAGACTTCACTGAACACTTTGATACTTTCATAGTTGAGGACATCATAGGAAATGTTGTTTCAGACATCCCCAATTTGACAAAGGGTATCGAACAACCGATACACACTTCTCTGGTGAAGGAAGCTGATCAAACTAAGCCTCCCAATCAAGATGAAATGTTAGTTGAAGACATTCCTTATGAGGATACACCTCACATAACCTTATTGTCACCAAATCCTACTCTCTCTAAAGAAGCAAAATAGGAAGAGAAGGAAATAGAGGAAGGAAAATAGGAAGGGAAGAAAGCAGAGGAAGGAAAAGAGGAAGAGAAGAAAGTAGAGGAAGAAAAAGAGGAAGAGAAGAAAGCAAAGGATACCATAACAGTAATGAATACCCCTTCGAAAAAGAGGAAGTTAGATTTAGACAATGAAAGTGAAAAGAAAAAGGTAAGAATCATCACAACAACTAGCTTAGAAGTTGAGACTGTAGAAAAGGAAGATGGAACAAAGGAGTAAAAAGAAGGTGACTTGGTCATTTATATAAAGAAAATGACCCCCAAGCAGTTGATGAAAGTCTCAGAAAAACTAAGAATCCAAGCTGAAAAGGTAAAACTGAGAGAAAAGAAAAAGAAGGCAAGAATCCTCACTTCTGCCAAGACAATTCTCTTTGACCTCATCCTGGACATTGCAATTGATGATATTGCACCCATTACTGACTAGTTGGATACTCTTGTTAAAGAAATTAGTTCAGAGGCAACCGATCTGGAGAAGGTTGCAGTAAGGAAATATGAAACAAAATGAGGAGATAACATAATGGAGCAAATAACCATTGGAAAAGTTGCTCTTTCCACCAGAACTAAAGAAGTTAAAAATATACTGTAGCAAGTTGGTCAACTACTGGTGGAATCTTCAAGCTTTTCTGCTTTAATTAAAGACTTAAAAGACAAAAGAAATTAGATTCAAAAAGAAATTCAAGATTTGGTAAGCTCTTTTGATCCTCTTATCAGTTCAATGTCAACCTTTATTGGAAAAGTCAAAATGCTAAATCATGAAATCAAAAGGTTGAAAGATGAAAAAGACAAAAGAAGTCTTAGTTTGTTAGAGCTCTAGTGCTATTTAACACCAATTGTTGATTTCATGCAACTAAACATTAAAGAAGTAGACTGCCTAATAAATGAACCTAACTGTAAGACGGTGGATGATAAGGAGGTCTTCATTGCAGTCTTACATGACCACTTCACCACCATGAAACAGGTTCAATTTTCATGGGAATCTTCCTTGAAAGTGGCTCAAGAAAACTTCAAAGAGATTTTTGCTTTATTTTAATAAATATTTTTGGATAGTCTTTGGCATTGATGGCAAAAGGGGGAATTTTTGGAAATTTTGGAAACTTGTTGGAAATAGGGGCCAGAATTGGCAAAGTTTTGTAGTGGTTTGTAGTATTTGCCACCAATGCCAAAGGGGGAGTTTGTTGGTATTCTGATATGGTTTTGTATGACTGGTAAGTGATATGGTTGTCATTGTTGGCAACATCATCTCCTTAGTCTTCACAATCTATCAGTAGTAAGTAGACCGGGTAGCAGTGAGTAGATCGGCTAAGCAATAAGTAAACCAACAAGCAGTGAGTAGATCGACAAGCAATGATTTTACTGACAAGCAATAAGTAGACAGACAGGCAGTGAATAAGATGACAAGCAGTAAGTAGACTGGGTAGTGGTGATTAGATCGACACAAGAGAGGTCCATCGGCTAAACAAAGAACAAATTGGTATTCAGGAGGAATCCAACTAGACAGATTTTGATCGGTTCACCGGAAGAGTCTGTAACCGATAGACTGGTAACATTCAGTTACATTCAACTAAATTGGGAGTCTTCTCTAGTCAACCAACAAACTTATCAGCATGTTCAACTATATTGATAGAGATTCTTGTAATGTTTTCAGAGACATGATTTAAGACATGATAATGGAATTTTGAAAGAAATGTTTTTGGAGGGAAAGCTGGCGACAAACTCTAGGGTCAATAAATATACATCTTATCCTTGAGATGGTTGTTGTCAAGGTGAATGAAGAGAATGTAAAAGTGGACATAGGGGGAGCTTAAGAGATTGCAGAGCTGAGTCACAGAGGACCGGTAGAGTGGAGTTTTCATAGAGTGGTGACTCAAGTGATAGAGGACCGACAGTTTGATATCCAAGGATCAACAAATCAACAGAAGAAAAAGTTGAAAGTGTATTCAGGAATTCAGAGTTGTGTAGATCAGACACAACTGATGTAGACCTAGTATGATACTTAAGTATGCTCTGATCAGGCTAATGAGTAGCAATTTTAGCAGATCATCCATTTGTTTCTTTCTAACAATTGCAACATAAATCCCTTAACTAGGTGGACTTTAATAGGTCCCATTGTAAAAATCCCTTAACCGGGTGACATCTTAACTGATGTTCTAAGTCCTCTAACTAGGCTACCTTTAACAAGGTAAAGGCACTAACCGGCCTTGAACAAAATCCCTTAACAGGATGGCACCTAACAGTGTCTTTGTAATCTCCTAATAGGGACGACTCTTAACTGAGCATACTCCAGAAGAGTACGAATTTTGTGAGTTCCTATTCACATCATGGTTTTCTCCCTATTGGGTATCCACTAGATAAATCTATGTGTCATTGTGTATCTTTTCATGTATGCATAATCTTCTGTGGTAAATATTTACATTGATGAATGGTAAATTAGTTCAAACTTAAAGTAAAAGTTTTAATTGGTTAAATCCAATAAAGTGCTGATTCACCCCTCCCCTCTCAGCATCAGTTGGGACTAACAACAAGATCACAATGAAATACCGGTTTCTCTTGCCTAGGATGGATGACATAATGGACTATTTGAGTGGAGCAAAATACTTTACAAAGATAGATTTGAAGAGTGGATATCATCAGATCGGGATCAGAGAAGGTGATGAATGGAAGACAATATTTAAGACAAATGAAGGATTATATGAATGGTTGGTGATGCCTTTTGGAATGACTAATACACCGAGTACTTTCATGAGGCTTTGAATGAGGTCTTGAAGAAATTCTTGGGTAAGTTTGTTATTGTGTACTTGGATGACATTCTGATTTTCAATAAAACAAAAGAGGAGCATTTGTTGCAGTTAAGACAAGTTTTGCAGAGGTTGAGAGAAGAAAAGTTAATGATCAATATCAAGAAGTGCACTTTCATGAAGGATGAGCTAGTCTATTGGGTATTTGTGATATCTGAGTATGGTTTGAAGATGGACCCTAAGAAAGTGAAATCCATTTTTGAGTGGCCTACACCAGAAAGCATTGGAGAGGTAAGATCATTTCATGGATTGGCTAGTTTTTATCAGAAGTTTATCAGAAATTTTAGTTTAGTTTGTAATCCTATGACTAAAACCATGAGGGGAGATCGGAAGGAATTCAAGTGGACCACCAGAGAAAACAAGAGTTTTGAGTTATTGAAATAGAAAGTGATTGAGTAGCCTATGCTGGCTCTACTGGATTTCAATAAGGTATTTCAAGTAGATTGTGATGCAAGTGGAACAACAATAGGAGCAATTTGGAGTCAAGAAGGGAGAGCAATAGCATATTTCAGTGAGAAATTGAATGATGCCCGAAAGAGATATTTAGTATATGATCAGAAATTTTATGCCATAACTCAAGCCTTGAAGAAATGGAGACATTACTTGTTGCCTAAGGAGTTTGTGTTGTATACAGATCATCAAGCTTTGCAATATTTGAACAGTCAGAGTAAGTTGAATCAGAAACATATGAGATGGGTAGAGTTCTTGTAGAGTTACACCTTTGTGTTGAAACATAGAAGTGGGAAATATAACAAAGTTGTTGATGCATTGAGTAGGAGAAGGAATTTTCTAATAGAGATGAGAGTGACAGTATTAGGTTTTGAAGATTTGAAGACCTTGTATGACAAAGACCCGGATTTTGCAGAACCTTGGAAAGCATGTAGAGAACCGATTATGGTTGATAGGAGAACATGGTTGGATTACTTCATTCAGGATGGGATGCTATTTAAGGAAGTTCAGTTGTGCATACCTAAAAGTTCCATGAGAGAGAACCTGATAAAAGAGAAGCATAGTGGAGGTTTAGCTGGACATTTTGGCATTGATAAAACAGTTGCATTGGTGAGTGAGGAGTACTTTTGGCCCCAGATTCATAAGGATGTTAAGAGATATGTACAAAGTTGTAGAGTTTGTCAAGTTGTAAAAGGTAGTAGTCTGTGGAAACCTTTGATAGTACCGGTAAGACCTTGGGAGGATATAAGTATGGATTTTTTACTTGGCTTACCTAAGACACCGATAGGAAATGATTCTATATTCGTGGTGGTAGATATATTTTCAAAGATGGCTCATTTCATACCTTGCAAGAAGACATTAGATGCATTATATATAGTAGACCCATTTTTCAAGGAAGTGCTAAGATTGCATGGATTACCTAAGAGCATAGTTTCAGATAGAGACACTAAGTTTGTTGACTATTTTTGGAGAACACTTTGGAAGAAGATGAAGACATATTTGAAGTCTAGTTCTACTTTTCATCCACAGACTGATGGGCAGACAAAAATAGTTAACCAAAGTTTGGGAAACTTGTTGAGATGTTTAGTGGGAGATAAAATTAGAAGTTGGGATTTGATCCTTGCACAAGCAGAGTTTGCCTATAACAATTCAGTGAATAGAAGTATTGGAAAAACACCTTTTGAGATTGTTACCGAAGTGCATCCTAAAGGAATAGCAAAATTGAGAGACATTAGCAGTGAAGATTGGACGAGTTCAGAAGCAGAAGAATTTGTAGATCACATGGCAGAATTGCATATTTAGGTTAAACAACATTTGGAAGACATGAATAGAAAATACAAGGAGAAGGCAGATGAGAAGAGGAGACATAAGGAATTGGAAGTTGGTGATGAAGTGATGGTCTATTTGAGAAAAGAGAGATTCCCAATTGGGACTTATAATAAGTTGCAGATGAAGAAGTTTGGACCCTGTAAGATCTTGAGAAAGTTCAGTTTTGGAAATGCATATGAGGTGGAGCTACTAGATAGTCTGAGTATTTCACCTATATTCAACATTACAGATCTTCATGAGTACCATGAACCAAAATTCACTAAGGATAGTATTGCAGACTTGGAGAAACAA